>NC_081407.1:759108007-759120507 GCF_030272615.1 Cryptomeria japonica | reverse complement strand
TTGCCAACAATGACAAAGTACTGCTGAATAACCCTATTTCCATATATATATATATAAAAGTTTATGACAATAATGAATAATACTTGTCAAAAACTGATTTATAGTCCTACAAAAATTGTTTCATGGATAGAGACCAGGACTCAAGTAGGGAGGTTGCCACTTCCTTCTCTGTTTTCATCTGGGATACATGTTCCTCCATGGCATCTACTATGCTCAGTTCTTGTGTGACTGTTAGGGTATCCAGGTTTAGATAACACTTCTGAATAATTTGCAGTCGTGGAAGTAAAACCAGTTGAAGCTCCTGCAAATCCCTAGACCATGTACTGATCTCTTGCTCCATCTTAGCTGACTAGGTCTGGAACTGGTGAACGGTTTGCCCATATGCTACAAAGGAATCATAAGGTGTCTTAACTGTGCCCAAGTAGGACTATAAGTCCATTTGAAGTTTTTGCTTCTTGGCTAGCACATCATCATAGAACAGATGAGGTTGACAGATTTTGCTGAGTAGCAAGTTTCCCTCATCCAAGGCATTCCTTATGTCCTTTTGGTCTTTCAGCAGTTTAGTCCTAAGCTCATTCATCTTTTTCACCAGAGCAACATTAAGAGCCTTTTGGTGCTCTTTCTTGACATTGGTCTCAACTACTTCTTCTAGGCTCTGCACCTGATTATCCACTATAGTACATAGTAGTTTGAGTTGTGCTAGTGATGATTCAGTGTTTGGAAGATTGGTATCGGGGATTAAACCGGTAAGGGTGTCTACTGCCACCTGAATTATATCCTGTTCCTTTTTTATGCGAATGATTTCAAGGCACTCTTGGGCAACCTTGATGCTCTGCATAAGCTCAGACTCACTTGCAAATTGGAGATCAATAGGACTCGAGATATCAGCCAGTTTGTCTTGGCTCCCGGTTGCCTTAGGAGTCTCCATCTGTGTATTCTACATTGCTTCAGCTGCCTTGTCTACTTCTTCCTTTTTCCTCTCCTTCTCTTCTTTCTCTTTCTCTTCTCTCTTTTTCTTCTCTTCCTCTTCCATCTTCTTCTTGTCTTCCTCTTCTTTCTTTTTCGTCTGTACTTCTTCCTTCTTCTTTTGTGCTTCCTCTTCCTTCTTCTTTTGTTCTTCCTCTTCCTTCTTCTTCTTCTCTTCCTCTTCCTTCTTCTTCTTCTCTTCCTCTTCCTTCTTCCTCTTTTCTTCCTTATCCTCTTCTTCTTTCTTCTTCCTATCATCTTCTTGCTTCTTCTTCTCTTCATCTTTTCATTTGTCCTCTTCCTCTTTTCTCTTCCCTTCCTCTTTCTTCTTTTTCTCATCTTCATCCCTCTTCTTCTTCTCTTCCTATTACTTTGCACTTCCTGTGTGTCCTTAGCCTTTTGACCACCCTGTTCGGCTTGTTGCCCCTATTCAATTCCCTCATAAGGTATGTCCTGAGTGACATCTTCTACATCTAGGGAATCGACATTGATAGTGTCGATTGGTTCTTCCACCAGGTTTCCTTCCTCATCAAAAACCTCATCCGGTTTGGAAATAACCGGTTCTTTTTCCGCTTGGAGGTTGGCCATTCGTGCTTTGTGAGCTAGAACAACATGATTCATGTGCTAATGAGTGTCTTTTTCCACATCATCAATTCTCCCCTCCAATAGCCAGTGTCTTCTTCTCCTTGTAAAGAAGAGACCTTTATTTTGATCCAATACATCAAACAATTCTGAATTTGAGAGGTCAGGAAAGTATTGTGAAAAGACTTTCTCCCTAATCTCCTATTCCTTCTCAATGGCAATGCACCATTTATTATCTAATGCTTTAAATAAAGAAGCCGGTGTCTGAGATTTAATCTTTGATGGCAACCAGTCATTCTTGCATAAATAAATAATGATTTCCTGTAGTATTTCCTCCTTCTCCTCATCACTGAAATCATCATAGTAATCTACTAAATCATGAAGTAATTTTCTCCTAATATTCTTAACTGTCCTTTGAAAATGTGTCAAAGGTTTGTATGAGGAGATGTCAATATTTACCAGTGCGGATGCTACCGGTTCATTCTTCTTCATCTTCTTTGTCTGTCTGACCTTCTTTGGCTATTCATCAGACTCGGTTTCTTTGGAGTCCGATTCATTTGTCTTAGTCTTCCTCTTTCTTTCGAAGAATTTTGTCGGTGTTACCTCCGGTTTCTTCCTTACCGGTGACCGCTTGGTCACTCTTGGAGTTGCAGTGGTAGCCGGTACCGATGCTGCAGGCACTACCTTGGCTTTCTTTTCTACCAGTTCTTTTCCTTTCTTAACCAATGGTTCTTCAGCTGGTGCAATCCTCTCCAAGTAGGTTCTGGTCCTCTTAGCCTTTGGATCAAGAGGTGAGGCAATAAGGGTTGAGGCATACCCTTCTAGCATGTCATACATAACTTCATAGCCCATTGGCTCCACTTCCTCCATTCTAGGCTCAACAACCTCCATCAAACATTTGTCCACCTGAATGGTGAAATAGATGTCATCTTCGTATTTCTTTACTATATCACCTGAGATTCTTACCCTTTGACTCATCTTTCTTCTGAAATCATCAAAATATTTGTTCAGTACTTTAGGGTAACCGGTTCCAATGGGTTGCACGCTTTCCTTGATCTGCTTAGTTATCGGTTGGTCAGAAGACCACTGGACATCTCCTACTCCAGGAAAGTAGCCTTGTAAGTAGATGAACAACCCTACCAGTAGTTGTCCAGACTTGAATATCAGTGCATTGTCCTGTTTGATTGCCTTTAGGTTCAACAGGAGTTGCCTCTACATACCAGTGCATAAGTCAAAAGAAGCATCCTCTTTTATCATCCGGTAAGCAGCATTTACCGCTGCAGTAGATATAGAATTAATCTTGCTGGCTGAAAATGTTCTGTAGCCTATCACCATGTAGGCATATTTCACCAGATCATCCTTGATAGGATTAACTATCATACCCCATGAATCACTGGTTGAACCGGTGAGCTTGGCTATTTCGGTTTTTCTCACCTTTCTCAGGGCTGGCACTTCCCCTATGTTACAAAAACCGGTGACTGCATGAATTGCCTGAGGCATAATATCATGCGTCCTCTCTAGGTACATCTTGTCACCGTGGACTCTGCTCAAAATAATTCTGATGTGATCCTTCGTAAAATCTTCTAGAAAATATACTGTGTTATGGAATTTCTTCTTCTCTAAGATACTAAACTCCAGTTTGATCTTTTTGCCCTTGCCGCAAAATAGACCTAACTGAGTGTGAATAGCTAAAGACCCTAGGTCTTCTATTTTGCAATCAATATAATAAAAAATTCCCTCTTCAACTATGACTCTAGCTAGAACTTGTGATAAGGCATTATATTTGGATTTCCTCTGAATAAAACTTTTTGACTCTATGGATGTACTCGAACTGGTATGAGATGCGGAAGCCATTGTAGAGTACTTCAAGAACACGAAAAATACCTTTCAAATGTGAATTTAGGGCTTCCTGATTCTGCTTCACTCCACTCTCCATCGGTTGCCAAATCATCACTTTGTGTTCTCCACTACTGCTTGCAAACTGGATTTGAATCTCTTTCAAGGTATGTCAATTTCTTGAAATCTTAGCTCAAATCACCTTTTCTTCGCTCTACACTTGAAAACTTCTCTTCGCTCGAAAACAGATAGTGAGAAATGATTTGAAAAATGCTTTTATACATGTCTCTCACCTATCGCCATTAATGCTCCTCTACTAGGACGTAAATCCTAATTTTCCTTTTTACCATTTCCATTCTTTTGCCAAGCGATAGGTATCGCATATCGGTTAAGGTCTTTTACCAGTTTAAACCGGGAGTTCGAAAGCATTTCGCCATTAGCTCCCCCTAAGCCTTTGAGGCTTAGTTTGCTAGTTCTGATATTTCCACACTAGGTGCAAAAACCGGTTCCTCTTCCAACATTGTTGGTTTCTTCCTCCAAGTTTTGTTCATGTCCCCTTGAACTTTTTCAACATCGATTTCTCCTTCCTGAGTGATTGGTATATCATCAGATATACTTTTTTCGCTTCTGCAGAATCTTGCAATGTGACCCGGTTTGTTGTAGTGATAGCAGACAAGTCCAGGTGCTCTCCAAGGTCCATTGTACATGTTTCCATTCTTCCTTCTGCATGTTGCAGTAGTGTGACCATGACCATGATAGATCATACAACTTTCTCTCCATCTGGTTGCCACTTGATGGCCACCGCTTCTTGACTGATGATTGAAGATATTAAACCGGTTATGGTTCCGATTCACAAAAGGTTCAGGACCAGTTCCTTGGGTCCTTTGAGGATATCTTCCAATGTTATCCATCACAGACCTGCATTCAAATGCTCTATGCCTAAACTTGTTGCATGCATAACAATGACCATTGAACTTATTGGATCTAGGTACATTGTTGATAAAATATGGAAAATTATTGTAGGCTTTGCTCCTACATACATTGGCAGTGTGTCCTTCCTTAAGATAGTTAAAGCAAACAGGTTTGAATTTTTGCTTACCTTTTCCTTTGCATGTCGGTTGCTTCTTTGATGCTTCAGCATTTGTTCCTGAGGATTCTCCTTCCTCATGTCCAGAAAAACCAAGACCATTGGTATTCTTTGCCAGTCTAGATGATTCAAGCTTTTTCTCTAGCTTGATAGTACTTTTGCCAAACTTATCAAGTATTTCCTTTGACTCAGAGAGTTCTTTGGAAATAGTAGTGTTTGTCTCCATTAGACTTGCATTTTTTGAGATGGCTATGTTCAGTTCTCCTTGCATTTCTTCCTTTTCCATTCTACTCTCATGAAGGCGAGCAGTCAGTGCACTAATCTCTTGTTTCAACTTGGAGATCTCATGATCTCTGTCCTTTACCAGATCTTCAGCTTTTCTCTAGTTCTCAAGCTCTTGGCTAAATTGAATAGTCAGTCCTTCCAACTCCTTTCTCAGATTGGAGTTTGAATCATTCAGCTTATTCACTTCAGCAATCATGGCTTCCATGTTAGCTTCATCTTCAGAACTACTTTCAGATAGTTCCATCATCCTCTCTACATGTTCTCTCCTTTTTGCTTGAGATGCCTTGTATTTGACCATAAGATCATCATAGGCTTGCTCAGACTTAGTGAGCCATTGAGTAAGTTCCCTCATGGTGTATTCCCCCATATCTCTTTCCAAGTGGTTAAACTTGTAGAAAGGTAGGCTTAGATACCAATTGATGAATACTAAGAGGGGGGGGGTTGAATTAGTATGCCAAAAATCAATGCACTAAAACACTTACACAGTCTAAAGATAAACTAGTAAAGCAGTCTAACAGTCAGACTGGTTACCACACATGCAAACCAAAATGCGAATAAAGCATTCACCGACAAAAGCAATACAACCATAACACAAGATATTTGATGTAGAAACCCAATTGGGAAAAACCACGGTGAGATAGAACTCACAAGTCACTACCTACAGAATAGAAACTAGATCGGTTAAGGTTAGACCGGCTAAGGTCTTACAATGTTCTTCACCAGAACAGATCCTATTAGGAATCTCAATCTCTGTTAGGAGATAAGTCCGATTAAAGACTACCTTGTTAGAGGATTTTAGATTCACAAGTGTGAACCACCTTGTTAGAGGATTTTACAAAGGCTTTAAGGCCTACCCAGTTAAGGGCTACAAACTTGTCAAAGATGTGAGTAATCAACAAGTGTTTGATCTATCTAATAACACAAACTGCTTGGTTAGATCCAATATTGCTCACAGTTAATGCATTCCAGCATTACTTCAGTCTTCTCTATCTCTCTCTCAGTTACAACTTGATCTTCTCTGATAAGATCATTCTTACAACAACTCAACATCCATCTTAAACCCTGGCACAACATTAACCATTTCAGCAACAACTTAAAACCCTAGACATGATGTCCTTTTAAAGGAATCTGATTTCATGTCGGTCCAATAGGCTTACAATACAATTTCCTAGGTTCAATGAATCTAGACATACTCAGTAACATGACACAAAAAGCACCATCAATGTGTCAGCACAAAAATGAAGACTGGTAAGAATGTGTTGTGTCGCTTTGCTCCCCTATACCGCTTGGGATCTACGAACCTCTTGGGGTCGACATGCCACTTCAGACCGGGAAACACATTTTGCAAAATCACCACTAGTCTAAAGACTAGTATACAACATACCGGTTGGAAAAAATACCGGTTGAGCTCAAGCTCATACATATAAAGGGGATCTCAATACAAGTGTGTATCCATGAATGACAATCACAACATAAATAAACAAAAATGCCAACAATCAAACAAATATCATGATCATCCAATCTTCCTTGATCTCTTTTTGCACTCCACCACGTGGAACCCCCTGATTGGCTCTGGGGTCCTTACACTACCACCTTAGCACGACCTCACTAACCGCTCGAAATGAAGCTCTCTTTCTGGGCCCCACCTTGGTCACCAAGTTGCAAAGGATAACCTTCGTGCATCTCGCCATAGCAATATAGCGACAATCATTCGATCATCCCAAACTTTCTCACCCGTTAACTCACCTGAGCTGCTCTCTTGCTGAGTCCCACCACTTGGTCGCCAAGTTGTGGTGAATAAATTTTGTGCATCTCTCCATTGTGGTATAGAGACCACCGTTGATCCACCTTCAACCTGCACGGTCATTAACTTGCCTCTTTTTTTTTGCACATGCTTTGTTGCCAAGTTGTGAGGATTATCTGTGATCATCTTCCCATCGTGGTATAGCGATAGCCGTAGGATCATCCACGATCACCATCTGAATATAGGTCAAGTTAATCATCAGGGAAACTTATATACCACAGTTGATCCACCTTCAACCTGCACGGTCATTAACTTGCCTCTTTTTTTTTGCACATGCTTTGTTGCCAAGTTGTGAGGATTATCTGTGATCATCTTCCCATCGTGGTATAGCGATAGCCGTAGGATCATCCACGATCACCATCTGAATATAGGTCAAGTTAATCATCAGGGAAACTTGAAACTACTCCTTCCGATACCCGATAACAATACTCCAAGCACTGACGACTTATCAAGTCATCGGGGTAAGTGTGAACCACTCCAAACTCTGGCGAACTCATCGGGGTAAGACTTGCCAATCGGGGTAGGTCTTGCCGATAAGAGACATTTTACAAACTTCAATTAAACAACAATACAAATGGACTAGAGTCAGTCCTTGTGTATTTACATGACCATTGGAAGGTCTCACAAGACAAAATTGGTTAAGGGCATTTCAACCCTTAGGTGCTCCTGCACCATACTCCCCCCAAAACAAAGAAGTCAAGTGACTGCACTCGGTAACAAGGAAAGATCAATTCCTGACTTAACAAAGTCTGATTCAGGGACCCAGGTCACTTTAGAATTAGGTTTGTACATCCACTTAACCAAATGTTCCATGTAGATCTGTTGTCTAGTCTTCTTGAGATTGCGAGAATCCAACACTTTCTCATCCTGAGGCATGGAAGGAGAAAGTAATGGTAGGTCGGCAAGTGACTGTTAAACATCTGAAACTCATGCATCCTCCTTGGGAAGTTGTCCTTTGTAGACAACCAAATCTGTGACATTGAAAATGGGAGACAAAGCAATATCAGATGGAAAATCAATCTTATAGGCATTAGAGCCATACTTGGCTAAAAATTTACAAGGGCCTATTCTCTTCATTTGTAGCTTGTTGGGAACCCCTTTCTAGAGTCAAACCTTGTTCAAATGTACCATCACCAAATCTCCAACTGAAAATTGCACATCTCTCCATGTGGTATCAACTTGAGCTTTAACTTTTTGTCAAGAATCTTGGAGAGCTCGCCTGACTTGGTCATGAACCTCCTTCATAGATTGAGTGACATCATTAGCTTGACCACTTCTGTGTGTCAAATTACCAAGATCGCATAATTCCATAACACCTCGTGTGTGCATACTATACACTATCTCAAAATGACTCTTCCCAGTAGATCTGTTGCAACTGTCATTGTAGGGAAACTCCACTTAGTGAAGAGCCTAATCCCAACTCTGTCCATATTCTTTTGTCAAACACCTTAAAAGGTTTCCAAGTGTCCTATTGACCACCTCTTTTTGACCATCTATTTGGGGATGATAGGACGAACCAAAAGACAAGTTAGTTCCCAGTCTTTTCCAAAGAGTTTTCCAAAAATGTCCAAGGAATTTGACATCTCTAACTGAAACAATACTAACCGACAAACCATGGACTCTTATTACCTCTTTGGAAAACAAGTGTGCAATGTGACTAGAATCGTAGGTAGTTTTACAAGGAACAAAATCTACCATCTTACTGAATCTGTCAACAACAACAAAAATGCTATCACAACCAAGCTTTGTTTTGGGTAATCCAACCACAAAATCCATACTCACACATTCCCATGGCCTTGTAGGAATGGGTAATGGATGATAAAGACTAGCATTAGTAGTTGTACCTTTATCTTTCTGACAAACCATACACTGCTCAACATACCTTCTGATATCCCTCTGCATTCTGCGCTTATAGTAGAACATTTGAACAAGTTCCAATGTCTTATTAAGGCCAAAATAACCACTCAAACATCCATTGTACTTTTCTTGGATAAGATTTTCCCTCATTGATCCTTTGGGAACACATAGCTGTCCACCTTTAAACAACAAACCATTCTATAAAGTAAAGTCAGCATATTCACTATGAAAGTGATTATGAAATTATTAACAAACCTTGTAAATGACTACAAAATCTTCATCATTGGGGTACAAATCCTTGAAGTAATCAACTCCAATACTCTGAATCTGCACTTCTTGCACTATTAGTAGCCTTCTACTCAAAGAATCTGCTACTTTATTACACTGTCCTTCCTTATTCTTAATAGAAAAAGTATATGATTGCAAATACTCAACCCATTTAACATGCCTATGACTCAACTTATCTTGTGAATTCAGAAAACTTAAAGCTTGATTATCTGTGTAAACAACATACTCCTTAGGTAACAAGTAGTGCCTCCACTTCCTAAGAGCTTGGACAAGAGCATATAGCTCAAGATCATAGGATGAATACATCTTCTTGACATCATTGAGCTTCTCACTAAAAAAGGCTACAAGTCTATTCTCTTAACTCAAAACAACATCAACTGCTATATTACTTGCATCACATTCAATTGTGAACAACTTGTCAAAACTAGGAAGAATGAGTACTAGTTGTGTAGCTACATTTTTTTTCAAAAGTTCAAACCCTTTGTTAGCTATATTGGTCCATTGAAACTTAGTCTTAAATCCTCCTTTGATGGCATCCAACATGGGTGCACAAATATCACTAAACCCTCTAATAAACTTTTTGAAGAACTGTGCCAAACCATGAAAACTTCTTACTTCATTTTCTCTCTTTGGTGTTGGCCAATTTGTGATTGCTTCCACCTTTGATGTGTCCATCTTCAAATCTCCTCCTCAAACTATAAATCCAAGATAGACAAGTTCCTGCTTCATAAACTCACACTTCTCCAAGTTTATTGTTAGTTTCTCATCATACAATTTTTGCAATACAATAATAAGATGCTCTAGATGTTCCTCTTTAATTCTACTGAAAAATCAAGATATCATCTAGGTATACAACAACCAATTTACCAATAAAATCATTTAGCACTTCATTCACGAGTCTCATGAATGTACTGGGAGCATTACTAAGACCAAATGGCATAACAAGCCACTCATAAAGTCCTTCATTGGTTTTGAAGGTTGTTTTCCATTCATCACCTTCCTTTATCCTGATCTGGTGGTATCCACTCGTCAGATCAATCTTAGTGAAGTAATTTACACCTCCCAAGAAATCCATGAATTCTTCAATTCTTGGTATAGGAAATCTATACCTGATAGTGATTCTATTTATGGCTCTTAAATCCATGCATAGCCTCCATGTTCCTCCTTTCTTAGGTGCTAACACTCTAGGTATGACATAAGGACTTATGCTCTTTTTTATCAACCCTTGGTCCAACAATTCTTGGACATGTCTAGCCACTTCCTTGTTTTGTTCAGGAGTCATCTTATAGGCTACTTTGTTGGGTAATGATGCTCCTGGAATGAAATCAATCTGATGGCTTATGGCTCTAATAGGAGGTAGGGTTGCTGGTGCTCCATCACTTATGATCGCTTTGAAGTTGTCTAGTATCTACTACACTTCATGAGGTATTTGAACCTTCTTTTCTTTCTTTTCTTCCCTTGGTTTGACTATAAGAGAAAACCCCACTCCTTCTCCTTCCTTGAGAGTGTTAATGAACTCTTTTTCACCTACCAGTAATGCATTTGGGCCTTTAGTTTTGCTTCTCTCTCCTTCATCACTTAGGGACTGAATATGGTATGTAACTCCATCCTTTTGAAAAGAATAAGATTTCTTCTCTTTGTTGTGAATGGCCTTTTTTTCAAACAGCCAAGGTCTACCAAGAAGTAGATGGCAAGCATCCATAGGCAGGATGTCTCACAATACTTTATCCTTATAACTACCTATGTTGAACTCAACCCATGTTTGTTCATTCACTACCACATGCTGCTCCTTGTTGAGCCTATGTGGAATTATTTTCAACTTCAATTTACTTACTGCTTCTTCTGACATAATGTTGTCAGTAGACCCTGAGTCTATCACCACTCTACAAACCTTACCAAGGACCTTGCATTTGATTCTAAACAAAGATCTTCTTTGAGTTGGTTCCTTAATCAAGGCTCTTCTCATCATTAAATTTTTTCCATCTTTAGGAGCTAAGCTCACACCTTGTGTCTTGTTGCTTTCTGCATCTTCTTGTGCATATGTCACTCTTCTTTCACTTCCTTGAGATGAAAAGGATTTCTCTGGACATCTATAGGCAGGGTGACCCAACTTTTGGAAATTGTAACACTTCATGGTGGAGAAGTAGGACCCTCTTCCCGATCCACTAGATCTACCTCTTCCTGGGTTGCTAGATGATCCCCTTCCTCTATAGCTTCTCTTGCTATGTGAATTCTCACTTTTCTCTATAAGTTTGGACTCTCCTTGGGACCTTTGATCTATTCCTCTTCCACCAAAACTGCCTCTTTGGCCTCTACCATCTTTTCCTCTACCTCTTCCTCTATTGCTTTGTTTTTGCTTCTTTTTACTCTTTTCCTCCACCTTCAGTGGCAATTGATAGCACTTATGCATAGTGTTAGGACATAACAAACTCAACTCCTCTTGAATATTCCATCTCAAGCCATTCAAGCATCTAGCTACCTTGATGCTCTCATCCTCTACCACCATAGATCTCAGACACAACTTCTGAAATTCCTCAATGTAGCTGCTCACATCCAAGTCTCTTTGTCTTAGGTTTTGTCTCCTTTTGTGCAGTTGGATCTCATAATCTTAAGGGACATAGGCTTCCCTCACCTTGGCTACCATTCCGTTCCAACTGGCTATTTGGTTCTTACCCTCTTTTTGCCTTTCTTCTTGGATAAATTTCCACCAAGTCAATGTTGCTCCTCTCAATCTAGACTTAGCTGCCTTCACCTTTTAGGCTTCACTAATTCCATCACACTTAAAGTGATTCTCGAATCCTTCAATCCATTCCATAACTACTTCAGGCTCCATTTTCCCATAAAAAAGTGGCACTCCTTCTATGGATTTTCCTCCTAAGGCTTTAATTGCTTTAAGGAAAGGTTTTTCAGGTAGGACAGGGTCTGGGGGAGGTATCCTATCCTCTTCCACTAATTCTTCACCCTTCCCTTCACTGACCTGGATTGTTACTTTCTCAATTTTATCCTCAACTGTGTCTAGTTTTCTCTCCAACTGTAGCAATCTTTTTTTCTGGAGTCTATTCTCTTCCTCCTGATCTTCTACCTTCTTGGCTAACTCTACATTGGTCACCATTCTAAGAGTGTTTTCTCCTACTGATTTAGTGCCTAACATCAACTACTTTCCTTCCCAAGTATATCCTTGCTTTGATACCAATATGATAGGGAGGCAACCTAGTTTTCCATCAATTTGGTTTCTTTGATGGTTTGCTTCTATCCCTTTCCGGGTTCCAAGTCTACCCCTCTAGACTTCTAAGGGATTCCCTACCATTTGTTTGCTTATCTGACCTTCCTCAAGCTCACAAAGTAAGCTTGTTCACTAAATACTTGCAGGGGTTTAGGACACACACACATGTTTTCTCTCTTTTTGTAAAACCTCCCATCTTGTTTAGTTTAGCAAACTTTTCCCTATGGTTAAACAATGTCTCATTTTTAGGCTTGTAGCCTTTTAGATCTTTTCCCAGTTCTCAGCAGTTTCCTTCCCCTGCAAGTTATCTCCTTTAAACTACTGATACCTAGCCGGACTATCACCAAGCTCACCTAGGCCCATTATGCAGAAATGGCGATTGCCATTTCCTAGTCTCTCTCAAAAGAAAACGTACTGTATATTTCTAGCTCTGCTTGACAATCTCCAAAGATCTTGTGTAGTTTCAAGTCAAAGCCATTTGATTATTGCAAACAGGGAACAAAAACTGAAAAAGGAAAGCTTTATTTACAGATCCTGAATTTATTCATGGTTCAAACCGACAATTCATAGAG
>NC_081407.1:756903007-757148007 GCF_030272615.1 Cryptomeria japonica | reverse complement strand
ACATTGTATCCCGATTCGAGACAATCTCGGTTGGATCTATCCCAGTTAATCTCGATGATCATTTTGGTTTTGGTTGTGATTCTGATCTGGTATGATCAGACCTCTGGAATCAGTTTTGGATGCTTATTTCGATGGTTATATGCTTGCTATATTCTAGTGGTTTCATGATTTGGTTATCGCTTTTGGTATTTCTGGTTACCAGTTGGTTTATGCCTTTATCGGCTAGCTTTTGGCTTCACCGACTTCTGGCATTCTCAGTTAGCTTTACCGGTATGTTGTTTTGGTGACTTGGTCAATGGATTTTGGGTTCATCTTATGGAATCGATTTCTTTAATGATGTTGGTGCTTCTTTATCATATCCCAAGTATTTGGCAACTTTGTTTTAGATGGTGTGCTATTATGGTGGTCCTATTTGGATCCGGTTAAACTTTCACTGAGGGTTTCTATCGGCAAGTGAAGCGTGTTGGATTTTGGTCTTAGCAGAAACCCCGACGGATATAATTGTTTGGTTACTTGATTTAGGTCCATGCTATGTAATGCAAATCATAATATTGGTCTAGTGGTATCATGTGATGTAATTTTGTAATTTTTGTTTATGGGTTTAGGGTTTAGCCGACCTTGTCAAAAAGGTTGATGATCTGTATTTATAGTGGACTTGTTCATGATATTATGATGGACATACAATGGTTATGGTTGGTTAAGTTTGCATTATCAAAGAAGGATTAAGTGCGAATAAAGTCATATCATTTAGGTGAAGGTTGGAAAGGTTTTGTATTGTAGAGCAGACATTAGTGCTTAACCGGAACTATATCAAGCATTAGTAGATGCTACTTTCACAGTTCATTATTTTTCAGATTCTAGTTCAATGATTTTGTAAGTTAGCGAGACTTCCCTTTGTGATGAGCAATGCACTCTAGGCTATTGGCCTTTCTGCATGTGCAGACCCCATTGTAATTATTCATAATACTACTACAAATTATTCATATGGTTGTGGGTAGGGTTTCCCATCGTGGTTTTTCCCTTTTCGGGTTTTCCACGTCAAATATTGGTGTTATGTGTGTTGTACTTTCATGTTATATTCTTCCTTGGGTTGTGCTTTGGTTTAAGGTCTATAATTAAATTAACTATTGTTATTGTTAGTAAAATGATTCACCCCCCCCCTCTCAATTTATTATCGGTATCAGTGCATTCCAACAATTGGTATTTGAGCAAGGTCCTCTCTGCAGAAGCTTAACTGCTTGAGGAGATCTAGTGACAACTGCATGATCTAGTTCCACATTCAATCCTTATCGAAAGGAGAGTCCCATATTTGATGGTACAAATTACAATATATGGAAGGAGTGAATGAAGATTCATCTCAGATGTCTTAGAGTTGAAGTTTGGGAGATAGTGGAGAAAGGGTATATACCTCATGATCCTAATTATGGAACACTGACACCTGCTGATGAACATAAGAGAGATAAAATTGATGTGAGAGCAAAAGAAGCATTATTGAGCACCCTATCTGATGATAAGCTATTGAATATCATAGAGTTGGATAATGCTAAGCTGATCTAGACAAAGCTTGAAACTCTTTATGAAGGTGACCAGGCTATGAATATTTCTAAACTTGAAGGTTTTCGGGTAAGATATGAAACTTTAAAGATGGAAGAAGATGAGAAGATAAGTTCTTTCATGGATAGAGTCAATGAGATTGTCATGGGTATCAAATGTTGTGGTGGATCTATCAGTGAAAATGAAATAGTGTCAAAAGTTCTAAGAGTTCTACCTCTGGCCTACAAGATGAAGGCTACTGATATCAATGAACTCTAGACAATGTCAAGTACCCCTATGACCAGAGATACACTACTTGGGAAATTGACTGCTTTTGAACTTGAAGAACTTGGAGATCAGAGTGTTGCTAAAACTGAGATTGCATTTAGAGCATTTGCATCTGGTAAATAGAAGATAGATTGGAAAGAGATGTATGCTAAGGATATGGAGGAAATTGGGAAAGAAGAAAGAGAGATTTAAGAGCTGGAAGCCCAGATTGCTAGAGGAATTCCTAAAGGACCAATTGGAAGTAAGTATGAAGGAAAAGTCCCTTTTAAATGTTTTTCATGCAATAAGATTGGTCATTTTGCATCTAGATGTCTTGAAAGAGTTGTTAGGAATCGTGATAGATTTATGAGAAATTATAAGCCTAATCCTGAATATCAGAATAGACCTAGATTCAGAAGAAATAAAGATAAATCATGTTATTATGCTGGTGATGATGAGGGTATTTCTGATGATGAACCTGTGAGTGGATCCGGTAATGGTGCTTCATCCGACAAATTTTGGGTCTTTATTGCTATCAAGGATGATTCTCCAAAATTTTTCATTGAACCAACACATACTTAGGAAAAGGCCTTGGCTGCTAAAATTGAAGAAAAGGATGAATGGGTTATAGACAGTGGATGCTCACATCACGACTGGTGAAAAAAGAAAGTTCTTATCATTGCAAGAATTTGATGGTGGATTGGTCAGATTTGGAGACAACAAGGCATGTAGGATCAAAGGCAAAGGAATACTATCATTGGATGGTAAGACTAATACTGATAATGTTTATTGTGTTGAAGGCTTAAAGCATAATCTCTTAAGTATAGGTCAGATGGTGGATAGAGGATTTCATTTGCAATTCAAGGATGGAAAATGTAAGATCATTAATCAATCTAGATTGGAGATTGCTTTCGAAACTCAGACCAATGGTAATATATTTCATTTGAACTTCGGTGAGAAGGCTTGCTTGATTTCCCAGATTGATGAAAATTGGTTATGGAATAAGAGGATGTGTCATGTTAATTTTGATTGCATAGTAAAGATCAATTCAATATGTGTTGTTAGAGATTTGCCCAATATTGTTAAACCTCATAATTCAGTATGTAGAGAATGTCAAATGGGTAAGCAAGTTAGAACTTCTTTAAGAAGTGTACATGATAAATCTAATGAAATTCTTGATCTTATTCATATTGATTTGTGTTGTGTGTGTGAAGTGGGATACCTGTAGCTGCAACACAAACACTTAATAGATCATTACAAGCATGGTTAGAAAATTAAAAGCAAATGAAATATAAACCATGACAAAGAAACCTATCACCTCCTAAGAGATGCGAGTGTGGATTTTCTCTGAGATCTAAATAAGCAATCCCAGTGACTTGAGTACACCTAGATGGAGGATTTGAAATGATAATGAGATGCAAGCTAGATGAGATTGATTATGCTAGATTGATTCAAGAGTCTAATTAAGATAATGATATGCATGATTAAGCTATGATAATGGTGCAATTAAGCTAGAAAAGAGTTTGATTAAGCTATATGATTCAACAATTATGCTAGAAAATGATCAAATTATACTAGATCTAAGATGCAAATGCCTATAATAACAATGCTCAAATGATATGCTAGGATGGATATGCCTATAGTAATAATGCATAAGATGAAAATGAGATGGGATCCTTTGTGCTCCAAAATTGGGGATATTTATATGATTTCCAAGGCCAGAGGTGAGGTGGCAGGACTCAACGGTCAAGATTGAGTCTGAAGATATCAAGGGTGAAATTGGAGGAGGTTGGAGGGAGGGACACTTGTCATCTCTATGGTGACAAGTGTCAAGTATCCTTGCTCATAAGAGGGCAAGTGTCCAAGAGAGGAGACATGTGGCCAAAGTTCCATGTGTCTCAAGGGGAGAATATCCACACCATAGGAGGTTAGGATAAGGAGGTTAGGATGTGCAAGATAGGATAGGGTTAGTTAAACCCAAAGTTAGGTGGAATGGGTAATTTGAATTTAAAAATTCAAATAATAGGAAAAGGCTAATTAACTTTCAACAACTCATAAATTCATTTATTTTAATTAATTAGAGGATTAGAAGAAATGAATTAAATGGGGGGAGGATTAATTAGTATGAATTAATTAATCAAAGGGGGCTATTGAAATGAACCTATTAAATAAATCCTTAGATTTATTAATAATTAGATGAATGGGAGAATTTAATCAAATTGATAATGAATTCAATTAAATTAGGAAGGGGGATTAATTAAATAATTGCTTATTCAATTAATTATCTTCAGACCATTTTTAGGTGTATACATTTTGCCCCTCTTTGAAGCGAGGTGTGATGACGCGTTGATTCAAAGAATAATCTCATTTTGATGATGATATTGGTTCGATAGGATGCCCCAGACATTGATTGATAAATTGCGGTACAATTATGCCCTCTTGGGAGATCAATTGAGATAATTGACTTTTGGAGTGGTTGGATCATTGCGAAACTGATTTCTCGATGAGAATTGATTCAATTTTCGCAACATTGATTGATGAAAGTGCGAGTTTTATTATCATGGTGATGCGGTTCTCGATGTGATGATTGATAAAGCTTGATTGATTAGATTGATAAGATTGAGATTTAGTCTAGTTTCAGGAATGACACCTCTTGTATAAGACAAAGATGATCAAAGTGTCTGGTTTCAAGAAAGATATATCCTGTATAAGACTTGATCAGAACGTCTGGTTCCAGGAAAGATACATCCTATATAAGACATGATAGAATAGATTAGATGAGAGCGATTGATAGAATTGATAAGGTTGATTGGATAAAGAACTGACATTTTGTTGATATCAGGTTGCAGGAAGATTCAGATATGCTGATGTTGGTTCTGTTGAGGGGGTAACATTAAATTTGCACTAGGTCAACAATATTTGGAGAGAGATGAGTCTTCAGTCTAATTGTGTATACACTTATGATGATGCTTTGATGATTCCTGTGATATGTTTAACCTTGGATAAGATGAGCTTGTATGATCCTATGCAAGAATGAAAGGCAAGCTAAATGCAAATGAAATGCAAAGCTACGACTGGACCAGTCACTGGGTTATTGCATTTTGTCATCATTGAGCTTTTTAAAATGTGGGAAGTGAGTGCAAACATCGATGGTATAATTGGACCAAGATGACCTGAGCACTTCTTTCCTGGATTTTGATATTGCAAGTTAGCACAAGCATCCAGGTATAATTGAACCAAGATGATCTGAGTGTTGCTTGCGTAAAATAGGCAGTATTAACCATTTCTATACGCAAATTGGAAATGTCTTTGATGATACTCCAATGATCATGTCGAGAGAAATTTGCACATATTAATTATTAATTTATAGATAGCAAATAAGAAAATTATCGTGTTCCTTCCTTGTTCCTCTAGTTAGAGACATCATGGAGTCACTCAGAAATCATGATAGCGAAAATCAAGATAGAAAAGTTGAACCAAAGTGTTAAAAGCATTATCCAAAAGATATCATCTATTGAAAAGTGTGTGATGTACTTAGACTGGCCTGTTATAGTTTGATGGTTTACAATTTGATCTCGTGTTCAACAGTGGATGTGTCTCAATTTTCACTTGACAAGAGTTGCCTAACTATTGTTCTTCCTATTTTATTAAGCCCAATAATTTTGAAAAATTTGCCCCCAGCTAGGAGCGGGATTTTGCCCCAAGCCTAGAAACAAAGCCATTATGATATACCCAGTGATCCAAACCATGGTGAGAAATCAATTGTGATGCCTGTGTATGTACAAAGGCTTATTATCGATATGAACAATGTTGATGGAGAATGAATGCAAGCGGAAGGATGCATGAACTAATAGATGGAAGAGCTAGCCAACAGATAGTGCTTGTTTGCCAATTTTTCACCATCTGTTTTTATTGCACTTTTTCTCATATTTGATTTTTTTTATTTTTCACTATTTTTGTTGTTTTTGTATTTTCTATTTTTTTACTTTTTTGGATTTTCTGTTTTTTCACTGTTTTTGGATTTTATGCTTTTCACTGTTTTTGGATTTTCTGCTTTTTCACTATTTTTGGATTTTTCTGCTTTTTCAGACATAAAACTTCTTCAGATGCATTCTATTGATGAGTTCCTCGAGCTAATCCCCATCCTGTGTTGATAGTTGATATGCTCCTGAACCAAATACTATTGTGACCACAAATGGTCCTAACCAGTTTGGTTCAAACTTCCCTTTCTTTTCCCAATCTACCTGGTTGCGTGGATTTTCCTTTAGTAGTAGTTGTCCAACTTGAAATGCTCTCGGTTTAACCTTGTGATTGTAACTGCAACATATTCTTTGCTGATATACCTTTAAATGATCAAAGGCATTTTGTCTTCGTTCATAAATCAATTCTAACTCTTGCAATCTAGATATTCGTTGTTCTTCATCTGGGATAAGGCCTTTTAATGATAATCGTAGAGAAGGTATCTCTACTTCTATTGGAAGTATTGCTTCTGATCCATAGACAAGAGAGAAAGGTGTGGCACCTGTTGGTGTGTGGATACTGGTACGATAGGCCCATAGAGCAGGGTTCAATTGAATATGTCAATATCTTCCAGCATCATTCACTGTCTTTTTGAGGATTTTCAAAATAGTTTTGTTTGATGCTTATGCTTGTCCATTCCCTTGTGGATAGTAGGGTGTGGAAAATTTGTGTTGGATTTTGAATTTTTCACATAGCTCTTGGAAATCCTGATTCTTGAATGGTCGCCCATTATCAGTGATAATGGTCAAGGGTATTCCATAACGATAGATGATGTAGTTCAAGATAAATGTAGCAATTTGTTTTCCTATGATGTTGATGAGGTATACTGCCTGAATCCATTTTGTGAAATATTTTGTAGCTACAAGGATGAATTTGTGACCATTGGATGAAGAAGGATTTATCTTTCCTACTAGATCAAAACCCCATTGGCAGAAAGGACAAGATGTTGCCAAAGCATGAAGTTCTTGTGCTCATGCATGAATCAAATTCCCATGGATATGACATTGTTTGCATGTTTTAGCTATTTGAAAAGAATCTTGCTCCATAGTTGGCCAATAATAGCCCAAGCGTATGAGTTTTTTTGAAAGGGTAAGACCACTTGAATTAGTGCCACAAATGTCATTATGGACTTCATTTAAGGCCTTCTCAGATTCTTCTTTTTCGAGACATCTTAAAAGAGTACCGTCCAAACCTCATTTAAAAAGGGTATCTGCGACAAGAGTATAATGGGAGGATTGGCGAATAAAGTTTCTCTTTTGGTTCTTTGATAAGTTAGGAGGGAGGATATTATCTTTCAAGTATGTATAAGTTTGGCAATAGCGGGAGGAATCATGCCCAACAAGGTGACAAATAGTTTGGGAATAAGGATAATTATGTGCAAGGTAAAACAACTCTTCCACCAAGAATTTATAACGCTCTTGATTTTTCTATGTCTAAAGTAGAGAAGCAAGTGTTGCCATGGCATCTGCTGCTTTGTTGTCATTCCTTGGAATCTGTTGAAAAGTTATTTCTATAAAATATTTATTGATATCATCAACCATCTTCTTATAAGACATTAGCTTTCCATCCTTTGTTTGATAATCGTCATTGATTTGATTGATGACAAGTTGAGAGTCTCCAAAGACTTGAAGTTGTGTAATGTTCCATTGTATAGCCATTTTGATACCTGTAACCAAAGCTTCATATTCTATTGTATTGTTGGTACATGGAAAACTTAATTTATATGCTTTTGGAATTGTATGACCTTGTGGTGTTATGAATAGAATGTCTGCTCCTGATCCATGTTGTGTATATGAACCATCAAAGTATAATTACCATGTTTTTGTGGTGACCGTTAGGATATCAGCATCAGGAAACTCAATCTGTAAAAGATGATCATCTTGAAGTGGTGCCTCTACTAGTTGGCCTATAATGACTTGCCCCTTTATAGTTTTTTTGTTAACATACTCAATATCAAACTCGCTTAGAATCACGATCCATTTTGTTAGTCTTCATGTTAATGTTACCTTGCTAAGAAAATACTTCAATGGATCGATTTTAGCAATCAACTTGATGAAGTGAGATAGTAGATAGTGTCTTAATTTTTGAGAAGCAACAACTACTGCCAAGCATGCTTTTTCTGTTGGTGAATAGTTGATCTCGTATCCTACTAATGTTCTATCGATGTAGTAGATGGCTCGTTCTTTTCCTTCATTGTCTTGTTGTGCAAGCAGAACTCCTAATGATACTTCAATGGTTATTACATAGAGTAACAATGTCTTTCCTAGAACTGGTGACATTAGGATGGGTGGTTGTATGAGATAGGCCTTGATCTTATTGAATGTATCCTCGCATTGATGGTCCCACTTGAAAGTAATATTTTTATGCAATAGATGAGTAAATGGTTGGCATTTATCTGCTACCTGAGAAACAAATATTTTGATTGACTTTAGTCTGCCTTTAAGTGATCTTAGTTGACTGATATTCTAGGGAGATGCCATTTTCATGATTGCTTTGACCTTAGCTGGATCTACTTTGATACCTCTAGCTGAAACAATGTATCCCAATAGCTTGCCTAAAGTAACACCAAAGGCAAATTTCTTGGGATTGAGTCATAGATTATATTGTTCTAACCTGTCAAAGATCTTTTCTAGTATTGCTATATGGTCTTCTATGTTGTATGATTTAGCCAATATGTCATCCACATAATCTTCCATGAATGTATGCATCATGTCATGGAATATCATTTTCATAGCTCTCTGATATGTAGAACCTATGTTCTTTAGTCCAAAGGGCATGACGTTCCAGTAGAAAGTACCCCACAAACATGTAAAAGTTGTCTTTTCTTGATCTTCAGGTGTTATTTTAATCTGATTGTATACGGAGAAACCATCCATTAGAGAAAACATACAGTGTCCAGCAGTTAAATCTACAATGATGTCAATGCTAGGCAAAGGAAAGTCATCCTTTGGACATGCATTATTAAGATCTCTAAAGTATGTGCATACTCTGATACTTTTGTCTGGTTTGGAAACAAAATGGATGTTGGATACCCATTGAGGATAAGCTACAGGTCTGATGAATCCAACATCCAGTAATTTCTTTAGTTATGCTTTGACTAGAAGAGCAATATGAGGATACATCTTCCTTAATTTATGTTTAACTAGTTTGGCTCCTGGACTGACATTTAAGTGATGCATAATAAGCTTTGGATCTAACCCTAGCATGTTGGCATATGATCAGGTGAAATTGATTTGTCGTCATTTGAAGGATTCCATATATTGTTGCATTTCTTGCTCTGACAAAGAAGTCGTTGGATAGAGAATCTATGGTTGTTCTGTTGTGCCAATGTTAACCACCTCTGTTGATTCGATCAAAATGGATGACCTTTCTTGATAGTGCATAGGTAAAGTGTCAAATCTCCCATCTTTCGGTACATCGAGGAGGTTTTCACCGTTAGATGTGTCCTTTCTTTTTACTTTTTCCTGATCTAATGTTGCCAAGAAATGGTTTTCAGCATTAGACCTGATATTGTTTTCTTTATTTTCACTTTTGCGACTGGGAGATTTGGCACCCACTTGACTGGAAGATGCATTGTTGAAATTCCTGGTGAAATTTGTTGTGGGTTCGATTGCATTAAGATATATAGATATGGCATGGTCATTAGGAAAGGTAACAATGACAGAATGTCTTTCATTTTCCCAATCAGTAAGTTCAGGGTGGATTAGAGGTAAGGGGTCATCAGGTTGACATGTTTCAAGGGTATCAAGGGTCATGATAGATATGTCAAAGTTTTTGATATGTATGTCAATGTCTAGAAGAGTACTCTCATTAGAATGACCTTGCACAAGGAGCTCCTGATCGTCCTCGATTAATTCCAAGTCAGCCGAATGTGATTCTAATTCAAGTGGGCTAGTTCCTAATTTTTTCCCTACATACATGTGAACTACATCGACTCCTACATCTTCTTCAAAGCAATTTTCTTCAGTTGATTCTTCAGAGTGATAGGAATCCCATTCTCATTCATTAGAATCTATCTCACTTGCAGCTTGCAATCTACAGATTAGGTCATATAGTGTTTGATTTGTTTCTTTTTCTTTTCTTGCTATATCTTTTCTTCTTTCATATTCACCTTCTTCTGGACTAAGATTGAGTTCTGTCAACCTTGCTATGAGTTCTCCTTGATTAGTACTAGGTTCATGCTTGTTTTTATTTAGAGTTAATGCTTCTTGGGAGGTACCATTAGTTTGTTTTTCTTGTTGATTTGAATTTTGCTTCTTTTGCCATTTCATGTTTGCTTGTGCTTGTTGTTCGATAGATGCTTCTTCCCTTTCAATTGCAAATTGTTCATGTTTGTTTGCATATTCCTCTTGTTTTTGGCAAGAAGATGTGTCTTCTGATAGAGTAACTTGTCCATGCCCTAAGCCTGCTTTGTCTGTATCGTATTGAGTGTGAGGTTGGATAGGTTCTGAGATACCTTCTTTTCTTTTTCCTATAGGACCAGTTCCAGTGTATCCCATTTTTTGAAGAATGTTAAATCCTTTTCCATACTTTTCAGTGGGTATTCTAACATTGTTGATCTTTTGTTGGACTTCTTCATCCTTGTATAGCCACTGTATTACATCTTTGTCTTTTGTTTCCTCTGATAAGGTCCCAGCACTAACGAATTCTCCATCAAATATTGGAAGATGTTTCACAATTGGTTGTTGTTTAGAGTTTGATGGTTTTTCATAGGACTTAGGAGAAAGTGGTAGTTGTGATATGGAATATTCTTTGTTTCCTCGATCTCTTAGCTGCATTTTTTTTCTATAATTGAAAAAATTGAGGCAAATGATCATTCTTTGGATTGTGTGTTCGAAGACGATGCCTCCCTATTATGAGGAACAATAACCTCTTGAGCTAGTTTGAGATTATTACAGTATTGAAATGGATTTAATCTACTGAGATCATGATTTCCTGCCCATTGTAGGGAAAGCTTAGGCACTGATGATATGTTGATGGAATAGCTTGTATGTCATGTATCCAGGGTCTTCCCAAGTGTATGTTGCATGATAAGTCCAAGTCTAGAACTTGGCATGTTGTGTCCTTCTTCAAAGGTCCCACTCTGACGGGTGATATCACAATTCCTTTAGAGAAACGCATTTCTTCATCATAGGCGTTGATGGTGATCTTTTTTCGGGGATCAATTGCATCTTTTGAATAACCTAGAGCATGGACAAGACTCAATGAGCAAATGTTTAAGCCAACTCCCCCATCTATTAGGATACGTTTAACGTGCGTCTTGTGAATGAGGACTTCAATATGCAAGGGAGCATTATGGGGATGTTGCAAGGACATGTCGTCTTCTTCAATGAATGATAAGCAGTGAGGGGTTGTGAGGTGTCCCACCATGGTTTGGAATTAATCTATATCAAGATCTTTAGACACTTTTGTATCTACTATTGCTCATTCAAGAATTTCTTTGTGCAAGTGAAAGATTTAAAATTTCTAAGATCGATATTTGCACAGGCGTTTTCTGTAATTGATCCACTAGATTGTATTGTTTTGCAGTGGATGACATGTTAGTTGTAGGACCCGACAAAACAACTTTAGCTTTTCTTCTTGTGATAGCATGAGCAGGTTCTTGATGTTGCTTTTCTTTAACTACAATCACGTTTACCACATTATCATATGTATGAGTGTAGTTTACCTTTGCTTTACCCTTACCATTATGTGTTGCTGATGATTCACCCTTCTCATAGTTTGGAAGCGGAGTTTGAAAAGATGTATGAGATTTGTTTGTCATATGTCCATCCACAGTTATTACTCCATTATCAATCAAATCTTGGATGACACGTTTCAACCACTGACAATTATATGTGTGATGTCCCTTGTTTCAATGGAAATCGCAATAATGGTTATCATTCCACCAAGAGGGTTTCACTTGAGGTTCGTAGTTCCTTCCTTGTGGAAAAGTAATCAATTTGTTTGCGAGAAGTGTCTTTAGTGCTGACCCAAGTGGTTCACCAATGTTTGTAAATTTCCTTCGAAATAAATTGTTGAAAGTTGATTTTTGGTGATTGTTGTTTTGTTGAGCTGCTGCTGAGTGAGTGGATAAATTGAAAACTGGTTGTTTTGGTTTTATATTGTTGTTATCCACTATTCCATCATTGACGACATTTCTATTTCTATTCCAAAATTTAGGCTTCTCGTTGTTATTTTTGCTAACATTTTTGTTAGGAGGATTAACGCCTTCTTTGTATAGCTTCAACTCACCCTTCTTTACTATAGCTTCTTCCATTATGATACCATTATCAATCATCTTTTCAAAAATTTGATGGCATTGCATTTTGAGATGATATCTCATTTGTCCATTTAGGTTGTCAATGAATATGTCTATTTTCTCGTATTCTTGCACTGTTCGAGGATATTGTGAAGTTAACCGTCTCCATCTCTATAGAAATGTCATGAAAGGTTCTCCACTCTTTTGTTTAGTATTACATAAATCGAGCATTGTTACCTCATGTTGGATGTTGTAAGAGTATTGTGAAACAAAATTATCCACCAATTTTGTGAATGATCTAATTCCAGGTGGAAGTTTGGAGAACCATTCCATAGCTAGTCCACTTAAACTCTTTGGAAATAATCTCATCAGGTAGGTATCTTCATGTGCAAACTCCATACTCATCGTGTAGAATTATCGTATATGATCCTGGGGATCAGTGCTTCCATTATATTTATCATATCGAGGAGTTTCATAACCTGTAAGAAATGGTATCATGTTTAGATTTTTGTCGAATGGGTAAGGAATTTTTTTTTGAAGTGAGTATCTTCTAACAGTTCCTCTCTGCATATCTTGAATTTGTGTTTGCAGCATTTGTATTTGTTGTGTAAGAGTTGTGATAGGATTATCAACATGATTTGTTCTTGTATAACCATGAGTGTGCATTCTAGTATGATCTTGATCTCTTCTTGTATCATCTTGACCCCTTCTTGTGTCCTCATTAGATTTGACATGGTTGAGAATGTCTACGTCATCCTTTTTGGGAATGGAAGTTTCCTCATTAGTTCTTGTGTTATCAGGAATTGATGTGTCATCAATTTTGAGACCAAAAATATCCTCATGTCATTCGTTATCATGGGAAGAGTCACCTCTCTTTTGTGCTAATTTGCACACATCAAAATCTTGGGGGAGTGTAGCACCAGATTTAGTTAACATTCGGAAGTATTTTTCTTTTTCTCCCTCCAATATTTCGCCATAAATTTATCGAATTTAGGATCTTGTTTGATTTCTCTGAGATGTTGTTCTCTTATTTCCCCTTCTTCTTGTATTTTGTTTCCATGTTCCATGTTTCTATAATCTTTAGTTATTTCAAATGTTTTCATTTTTGTTTCTGCGATCTTTCGTCTCTACGCTCTAGTTAAAACGGGCATACACGTGTGTTGGATATTGTGCAAGGATTTGATTGTCTAAAAGTTGTCTCGATAAGTGATCAATTGTCAATATAAATATGATAGAGTGATATGACACAAAAAGATGATTCAAGTGTTTAAAAGTTTCCAAGTTTTTCGATCTTCGGTTTTGGAGTGCAATGATGATGATTTTGATAAAACCAAGTCCAATAGGAACGATATATCCTACGATGTGGGGCAAGGTTATCCTGGCCAAACATTGTAGTTTCATGATAGAGGATGATATATCCTGATGAGAAACTATGTTTTGAGTGATCAGTTTATCAAAGAGGGTGATAATGCACTTTAAGATGTTTAGATGTCGAACTTGTTGAAGGCGAATACTTGAAAATCGTAAGGTGTCTATTTTGAGAATTCAATTTGACAGATGATAACTTGACCAAGCGAACCAAGAAGACAATCTAAGCACAGAATGACAAATATCAGGTGTTTATGCTCACTGTAAATTGACCAAACAAATACGATAGATCTGAAAAAGACATGCAAGAAGACAACTCTAGACTGACAGAGACAGAAATTCATACGACAGTTTAGACAGCCCCAGACGACAATTTAGACAGGCCCATACAACAAACTAGAAATCTCGCATGACAAAGGCATAAACTCGTACGAGCTTTCTCATAAAACTAGATGACAAAAGATACCACAAAATCCTCTGTTAAACTGACTTGTATGAAAATTCTCATTGGACCAGACGATAAACTAGATTTCTCGTATTACAAACTAGAAAGCTTGTACGACTTAGGACATAACAGAGACAAAAAAATTGTTTGGATAGATTTTTGATAAATGAAGTTTGATGTTTTCCTTCTATTTTCTAGTTTTAGATGTCTCATTTTCTATTTTAGGGATGAAGACACAACAAACACATGATATGATAAGTGACCTCAAGCACAACACGCTAAATCCTAAGGAAGTTGGCTGAGAGAGAAAACCTTTGCTTGCAAACTTAGGTACACACCTAATAGCTAATCAGAATACGGCTGCCAAGTCTCACACAATGGATTCTTAATGTCGTATTAGCTAACTCCAAACACTAATGGGGGCATGATATGGCAAGTGTCTTGGGAGAGTTACTATCTCTCTTGCACAAAGATTATCCCCCTTTCAGAGGTGAATCAGGTAGCTTCTATCTTAGGGTTTGTAGTAAGGGTTTTTGTTTGAAATTACCCCTTGCAGTCGCACAAGCATGATTGAGGCCTATAGCCCAACAAGGTACTGAAACAAGAAGTAGTCACACAAGCGTGATTGAGACCGTGAGGCCCTACTAAATGTATAATATGAGAGATCTCAAAAGAGAAATTTCAAATAATCCCATCCTCCGAGACTTTAATCCCAAGAGGCCTATTTTTTAGAGTGAGTCAGAAAGCTTAGGTCTAGTTGTACTCACTTGGGTCATTCTCACAGGGTGATTACTTTTTCCCACTGTGATAGGCCCGCTAAAGGTAATGAAATCTCAAACATAGAAGCGCTTCAAGGGTCGGGATTTTTGATTGTCCAAATGGACAAGAGCATACTCTCCTACCTTTTAGACAACTTCTCAAACATAGAAAACAAGATATTCATTTAACATTAGCAAAATAAGTATGCCTAGAAAACTTAAAGAAGACACAAAGTTTGGTTGAGTTCTCCTTAGGCAACCTGCAAAACAGATACGTTAGTAGTCATGTTGTTTTGATGAAATGAAGCTTTGACAAGCGTAATCTTCGACAATTGTCCTGCAAAAACAAGTTAGGATGCTAGAAAATTTCACAAACAGACCAGGGTTAGCATTAGTAATAGCTAAATTGAAGCATGAAAACCCTAAAATGTAATCTATTTTGAAAACACAGAAGCATAAATTCATACGAGTATTCTCGCATACCCATACGAGTACACAAAGAAACTCGTACGATACTGCAAAGGTACTCGTCCGAGATTTTGAATCAAACTCAGCCAGAAACGTGCGAGATTGAAAATTTGATGATGCTAAGAGGCCAAAAATGAGATTTCCGGCCCCACGGTGGGCGCCAAAATGTCATGTGTGTGAAGTAGGATACCTGCAGCTGCAACACAAACACTCAATAGATCATTACAAGCATGGTTAGAAACTTAAAAGCAAATGATAGATAAACCATGACAAAGTGACCTATCGCCTCCTAAGAGATGCGAGTGTGGATTTTCTCTTAGATTTGGATAAGCAATCCCAGTGACTTGACTACACCTAGACGAAGAATTTGAAATGATAATGATATGCAAGCTAGATGAGATTGATTATGCTAGATTGATCCAAGAGTCTAGTTAAGCTAATGATATGCATGATTAAGCTATGATGATGATGCAATTAAGCTAGAAAATAGATTGATTAAGCTACATGATTCAACAATTATGCTAGAAAATGATCAAATTATACTAGATCTAAGATGCAATTGCTTATAATAACAATGCTCAAATGATATGCTGGAATGGATATGCCTATAGTAACAATGCATAAGATGAAAATGAGATGGGATCCTTTGTGCTCCAAAATGGGGGATATTTATAGGATTTCCAAGGCCAGGGGTGAGGTGGCAGGATTCAACGGTCAAGATTGAGTCTGAAGATATCAAGGGTGAAATTGGAGGAGGTTGGAGAAGAGGTTGGAGAAGAGGTTGAAGGGAGGGACACTTGTCATCTCTATGGTGACAAGTGTCAAGGAGCCTTGCTCATAAGAGGGCAAGTGTCCAAGAGAGGAGACATGTGGCCAAAGTGCCATGTGTCTCAAGGGGAGAATATCCACACCATAGGAGGTTAGGATAAGGAGGTTAGGATAGGGTTAATTAAACCCAAAGTTAGGTGGAATGAGTAATTTGAATTAAAAATTCAAATAATAGGAAAAGGCTAATTAACTTTTAACAACTCATAAATTGATTTGTTTTAATTAATTAGGGGATTGGAAGAAATGAATTAAATGGGGGGAGGATTAATTAATTTGAATTAATTAATCAAAGAAAAATGTTGTGTGTGTGAAGTAGGATACCTGCAGCTGCAACACAAACACTCAATAGATCATTACAAGCATGGTTAGAAAATTAAAATAAAATGAAAGATAAACCATGACAAAGAAACTTATCACCTCCTAAGAGATGCGAGTGTGGATTTTCTCTCAGATCTGGATAAGCAATCCTAGTGACTTGACTACACCTAGACGGAGGATTTGAAATGATAATGATATGCAAGCTAGATGAGATTGATTATGCTAGATTGATACAAGAGTCTAATTAAGCTAATGATATGCATGATTAAGCTATAATGATGATGCAATTAAGCTAGAAAAGAGATTGATTAAGCTACTTGATTCAACAATTATGCTAGAAAATGATCAAATTATACTAGATCTAAGATGCAAATGCCTATAATAACAATGCTCAAATGATATGCTGGAATGGATATGCCTATAGTAACAATGCATAAGATGAAAATAACATGGGATCCTTTGTGCTCCAAAATGGGGGATATTTATAGGATTTCCAAGGCCAAGGGTGAGGTGGCAAGAATCAACAGTCAAGATTGAGTCTGAAGATATCAAGGGTGAAATTGGAGGTTGGAGAAGAGGTTGGAGGGAGGGACACTTGCCATCTTTGTGGTGACAAGTGTCAAGTAGCCTTTCTCATAAGAGGGCAAGTGTCCAAGAGAAGAGACATGTGGCCAAAGTGCCACGTGTCTCAAGGGGAGAAAATCCACACCATAGGAGGTTAGGATAAGGAGGTTAGGATGTGCAAGATAGGATAGGGTTAGTTAAACCCAAAGTTAGGTGGAATGGGTAATTTGAAATTAAAAATTTAAATAATAGGAAAAGGCTAATTAACTTTCAACAACTCATAAATTAATTTGTTTTAATTAATTAAGGGATTAGAAGAAATGAATTAAATGGGGGGAGGATTAATTAATTTGAATTAATTAATCAAAGGGGGCTATTGAAATGAACCTATTAAATAAATCCTTAGATTTATTAATAAGTAGATGAATGGGAGAATTTAATCAAATTGATAATGAATTCAATTAAATTAGGAAGGGGGATTAATTAAATAATTGCTTATTCAATTAATTATCTTCAGACCATTTTTAGGTGTATACAATTTGTATGGACCGACAAGGACTAAAAGCTTTCAAGGTGATAGATATTTTATGTTACTTATTGATGACTATTCTAGAATGATGTGTGTGGCATTTTTGAATGAGAAATTTGAAGCTTTTGAGAAATTCAAAATCTTTAAGGCTATGATTAAGACTGACACAGGACTGAAGATAAAGTGCTTAAGATCAAATCATGGTGGTGATTTTACATCTAGTGAGTTCAACAACTTTTGTGAAAGGAATGGTATTAGGAGACAACTTTATGCACCTAGAACCCCACAACAGAATGGATTGCTGGAAAGAAAGAACATAACAATTTTGGATGCTGCAAGGACTATGATGACTGAAGCTAAATTACCTGTTATCTATTGGAGAGAGGCTATCAATACCGTTGTATACACTTTCAACAGAGTACACATTAAAGGTGATACCGATAAGACTCCTTATGAACTATGGTTTGGTCATACTCCTACTATCAGATATTTCAGAATTTTTGGAAGCAAATGTTACATTAGCAGAGATGATGCATTAGGAAAAATTGATCCTAGAAGTGATGAAGGAATATTTTTGGGTTATTCTACAAAGAGAAAAGCATATAGATGTTATAACAAAAGATTCAATAGGATATTGGAAAGCATAAACGTGAAGGTAGATGAGCATGGCAGTAATCAGATCAGAGCATATGATTATGGACCGGAAGATGAATTTATCAGACTTGAACTGATAAAGCAAGAATTAGTTCAGCACAGTGAACCTGTGATACTGGTAGCATCAGAAAAATCAATAGTGACAGAGGAACAACAGAATGAGTTAGAAAATCAAGAAAATTCAAAGACTCCTAGGTATGTAAAGCTAGATCATTCTGAAGATCAGATTATTGGAGAGAAAAGGAAAGGTGTGATGACTAGGAGAAGGTTAGTTGTTGAAGAGATATGTTTAATTTCTCAAATTGAACCGTAATATTTCATTGGAGCAAGTAAGGATGAAAATTGGTTAATATCAATGGAAGAGGAATTAGATCAGATTGAAAAGAATAAGACATGGGAACTTGTACCTAGACCTAAAGACAAGAACATTATTGGAACTAAATGAGTTTTCAGGAAAAAATTGAATGAGGAAGGTCAAGTGGTAAGGAACAAGGCTATATTGGTTTGCAAAGGTCATTAATAGGAAGAAGGAGATGATTATGCAGAAACTTATGCCCCGATTGCTAGAATTGAAGCGGTAAGACTTTTTCTTGCTTATGTTGGATACAAGAACTACAAAGTATATCATATGGATATCAAATGTGCTGATCTGAATGGAGATCTTGAAGAAGAAGTTTACATTGAACAACCTGATGGATTTTCTTTATCAGAAGACAAGGACATGGTTTGCAGATTGAAGAAAGCTTTATATAGACTAAAACAGGCCCCTAGAGCATGGTATGCTAGATTGGATAAGTATCTTTCAAAGCTTGGTTTCAGCAAAGGTAATGTTGATAGTAACTTATATTACAAAATTGAGAATGATGACATATTGATTATTGCAGTCTTTGTGGATGATATCATTTTTGGAGGAGAAGAAGGTCTATGCATGAAATTTGCTAATGATATGAAGAATGAATTTGAAATGTCTATGATTGATGAGATGAAATTTTTCTTAGGTTTACAAATTACTCAGATTGATAAAGGTGTTTTCATTTATCAAACTAAGTATGTGAAGGAGTTACTTAAGAAATTTGGACTTGAGAATTCTAAACATGTGGGTACTCCTATGATAACCGGTTGCAAATTGTCAAAGGATGATGAATCACTTAAGGTGAACCCAAGCAGATTCTAATCAATGATTGGTGGCTTGTTGTACCTGTAGACGTATAAAAATAACCATATTCCTAAATGAATATTTTATGTTCATTTCTCTATTTAATTAAATCCAATTTAATTAAATTACCCACATTCCTCTATTTAATTAAGTAAATTACTCAATTTATTTAAATTAAATTCACTATACCCATTTAATGAATAAATCATTTTATTCAATTAAATCTCCCCTATCCACTTTTAATTAAAATCAAATTTAATTAAATAGTTATCCTAAAATTGAATAAATCTAATTTATTTAATTTCTCCAAATTGCAACCAAATTGAATTAAATTATTTCAATTAAATCCTATTATCCCTCCATCCACTTGCAAAATCCCAAACCCCTTCCTAATCCCTTCTAGAATCTTCTAATCACTTCTAATTAACCTAACCCTTCTTCTAAACTTTGTCACATCCCTAAACAAAGGGAAGTCACTTCTCAAATGGCCCAAAGTCTTTGATAACCATTAAAGGCTTTCAACCTTCAACCACTAAATGGCTCAAAGTCTTTGATAACCATTGAAGGCTTTCAACCTTCAACCACTTAATCCCCAAAGTCTCCAATAACCATTAATGGTTAACTCAAACCCTCCTACATGGTTAAAACATTTGTTTTGACTCAACCTCTACCCAACCCAAAGGTCTCATCAGGCCATTAATGATTTGACCATGATTATCTCTTAAACATTTGCACAAAGGTTTATCCTTGGATTAATTCTTAATCTAATGGGTAATCCTAACTTAGACTTGACCCTTAGCCTTTAGATAACCATGAGGTCTTCTCAGGCCTTTAATGCCTCCAACCCCTTTTCTCAACCCAATCCTATGTTGACACTTGTCACCATTTCATTGGTGCCAATTGTGCACATAGATCCCCAACTTTCAAACTTGACCCTTGATTAAACCATTCAATCTTGACCATCCATTGCCCTGTTTGTGCTATAAATAGAGCTCTCATTCCTCCATTCTTAACAATCATCTTTCAAATTTGAAGCATTACACTTATGCTCAAATTCTTTCAAGCTTTCTCATTTCATATATGCTCATCATTTAGCCTCTCTTTAAATCAAAAAGTAGACTAAACATGCATGTTTAGAATAAGTTCTTTATCATTTTAGCTCAATCATAGATTAAATATATCATGCTAGGATAGTATTCATACTAATCTCGTCATCTTATCATCTAGTTTATTGCATTCCTAGAATCATACATAGCTTACAACGTATCTCATACTAAAATCAATCAAAGCATCCCTCGTTCTTGCATTTGCCATCCCTGAATCATTTTGCTCAGTGATCTGAGACCAAAACATTGGTTTGAGGGACATTGTGAGATAGAGAACCATGGGACCCTCCTTGGGAAGCTAAGTAATACGTTATTACTCCATAGCTTGTATCAATAAGTCCTATGTGTGTGTGGACAAGTCATTTATCATATTTTCACATATTGAATTTTATTTAACCACTTTTCTCGCATACATTTCTAGCGCCCACCGTGGGGCCCAACCCCAAATAACAAATCGGTTTTTCAAATTAATGACTTTTACAGGTCCACGAGAAACAAGAATCGGCGCATCGGAAACATTCCATAGCGCATCTGGTTAACAGTCTAGTGCATCCTGCTCACTGTTTAGCGCATGGGCTCTATAATTTAGCGTGTGAAGACCTTTTCTTAGCGCATGACTTTCTCTAAAATTTTCCTGTAGGTCTCGACGTGGGCAAAACACAAAGTAGCGCATCAAGTTAATATATTAGCACATCCAGCTCACAGTTTAGCGCTTGTAGACCATCATCCAGTGCGTAAAGTTAAAACATTAGCGCATCATATTTCAAATTTTCCTGCAGAACTGAATGCAGGAGAAAGAAAAGGAACAGAGCAGCGCTTCCAACTCACAGAGTAGCGCATCCAAGCAACAGTATAGTGCAGAGGAACATCAGTTTAGTGCATCTGGTTTTTATTGTAGCGCGTACAGTCCATTCTGTAGCGCATCAAAGACAAAAAAAAAAAAAAAATTATTGTAACCGAACTGAAATTTTAGACTTGTAGAAGTCCCCCAAATTATCTAACATTTTATTTCTTTCGTTTTCTTGTAGGATCCTAACAGTTTCTTGCAGATAGCGCGGGGGATTTTATTTTACAAAAAAAAAACGCTTTCTTTTGTTGACCTCCAAATCGGAAATTTTGCTTTGTTGACCATTTCCTTTTCATAGATCAGAAAATCTTTCTTTTAAGGTTAAAAAGAACATCATGCTTGTTGGAGCAACATCTTCAAATAAAAGTTAGCAAATCATTGTCTTGAAAGCTAAAAAGAACAACTTGATTGTCTTGTCTCGAAAGTGGAAAGAATATGCTCTCCCCTTAACTGGGTGATCAAAAATCCAGACCACTCTTACAGCTTTCAGTAATTCAAGCATTAAAACCTTCAGCAAGTCTGCCTTCTTGAGGAGTTGCAATCAACTCTTAAAGCCATTTATGGCCGGTATGAAGGGAACGACTTTGACGCCAAGAATTCCAACCCACTATAATCAAATGTGGAAAGTGACGAAAGTCTTTTTCAATGGTTGCGCGCAGTGATTAGCCTTCCCCCAGTATCCTTGAGATACGTAAAGCCTTTGTTCTAAAGGTTGGGAAGCCTCTTGAGGGAGTTTATCACTGACGGTCGAGCGAGAAGCCTGATTACGAACCATAGAATTAGAAGCTTTGAACTGAGTCAGTAACCGAACATTTATAACATCATAGTGCAAGGGTGGGGAAGAATCCACCCCCAAGATTACTCACCATATATCTCCCAAGATAACTACTCAATTGTGAAGCAATTCACTTTGAGTTAATTTCTGGCAAAAGGCAAAAAAATGAGCGCCCTCTAGGGGTGACACGGCTGTTTGAGCTGACGGAGTATTGAGACTAGTGGGCTATGATGTTATTTATGACCCTTGACTAAAGAGTCTTTCTGAAGTGTATTACTTGTATCCAAACCTGTTAAAACATTGGGGATTTGAACACATCCTCGCAGAACATACACTTTTTGTTAGATTAGACAAAATGGTTGTACTTTTTGTGTCGTGCTCGCATTTATTACTTCAGAAAATCATCTATCACACTTGAAAATTTCTCAACAAAATTCAAAATCCTCAAGAAATCAACCAAAAGGAAAAATCAGGGCAATCTAGCGCATAAGAGCAACATCTTAGCACGTATAAAACTTCTGTTAGCGCATCCAAACCTCATATCAGCGCGTTGATTCGAAACAGAAGCGTTTTCATCTTAAGGTAAAATAGTATAAATTTCTTTAGCGCATCCAAAAAACAGTTTAGCACGTCGCAGTGACATCTTAACGTGTAGGAACCAAGAATTAGCGCATAAAGTTTAAAAGTTAGTGTGTGACAGGCCCAGTATAGTGCGTAGATTTTTCCAACAAATTCAACAACAATTTTCAACAGTCCTAACTTTAGCGCGTAGAAGAAACAACTTAGCGCGTGGCATAGAAACATTAGCGCATACAGTCTAAAAGTTAGCGCGTAGAAGACACATGATAGCGCATAAACTTTTGAAACTGTTAGACCGCCATTTTCACAAAATCCAAACTTTAGCGCGTGTCTAGGGGCAGATTAGCGCGTGTGCTCATTCTTTTAGCGCATCAAGTAAATTCAGTAGCGCATGTAGACTCTGTTCTAGCGCGTAATCCAAAACAGGAAAACAAAGAGCAAACTGAGAGAAAAATTTGAAATTTTCAAAAACATTTTTAGAAGCTTTTTTCGTCCAACATCAATTTTCATCAAACCAGAGTGACAAACAAACCACTAAAACTATTTCTTGAGCTCAATTTGTGTCAAAACAAAAGTTGTCAGAATCCTAAACAAATCACACAATAGAGGACGTCTCTCCTATCATAATCCAGAGATTTCATCATCAGTATCAACAAAATCCTTTACCATCTTACGGATTTCTATCTCAAAACACTTGTTTAAAATTCTCAAATTGTCAAATCCAGTTTCCAGATCGAGAAGCTTTTATCCATATCATTTGACACGCTTTATCGTGAAGGGACATCTAAACCTTCACTCTGATAAAGTAAGATTTGAAAATTTTCAAAACAAGAATCAACTGAATCCAAACACATCAAAGGAAATCATTGATCACTCATGCATGACTAATCTCCTTATTCTAAGAAGAAAGAACCTCTATCGTAACATCACGTTGAAGAAACAACAACCTAGTTTTTCCAAATTCATCAAGAGAAATAAGTTTTTATACATCAATCGTCAACTCTTCAAATCTCATCGGTATTCCTTCATCACGTCAAACGTTATATCTAAAACAAATCTAGCGAATTTGACAAAGAACCTTTGAAAACAAGAGCATACTGTCAAAAGTCTGCTTTTAATCAAACCATAAACCGTGGAGGAAAGATCAATCCAGCATTCTTGCCCGACGAGTGCATCACATATAACACATCTCGACCAGAACCACCAACACCCGAGCAACATATCAAAGAGGCTTTTGTCCCTTTCATCACTGAAAGTTTCTACTAAAATGTCCGTTACTCGCTCTCAACGAGGCAAACAAAGAGAGACACACGCGGAATCAAGTATGAATCACAGATTATCAAATCCTTTTGAAGTTCCACCAGTAGAAGAACCTGAAATTACTAACGCACTTCTTCGGGAATGTCAAGAAAACCCTTCCTTCCAAAAACTTGTCAAAAAACTCATGGAAAATGACAAAGAAAAATATCTGTTGATGCTTACAAGCAAGGGCGTTAAACTTCCTAAAGATTTCGACCCAAACATCTTTCAAACCGGATCTCGACAATATGCATATCAAGAACAACACAGAGAAGAAGAAACTCGCATACCTGAACAACATAACTTTGAACAACACATTCCAAAACAACGCATACCAGAAATGTGTATACCTGAGCTAGAAACACCAGAGCAACATATACCATTTACCACACCTTTTCAGCTGAGAACCAACATAAGGCAAGAACTTTTTCCTCGACACGACAATATACCTTTGGCAGCCCTTACTCAACAAATGCAAATGCTGCAAAGGCAAATACAAGATATGCAACAAGGGACAACAGTGCGGTACTCTTTAAATGAAATCTGTCCTTGCCCCTTTGACAGAAGCTTGAACATGGTGCCTTTTCCTCCAAACTCGGACATTCCCAAATTTGATAAATATGATGGGAAAAGCGATCCCCGAGATCATGTTCAGGAATTTTGCACACTAAGCCTTGAATTTGCTCATGATGACACCTATTTGATGAGGTTATTCCCCAGAAGTTTGGGAGGGCAGACCATGGAATGGTTATCCAAAATCTCGCGACCTGTCAGATCATTTGATGAGTTGGTTAACAAATTCATAACCCACTATTCCTACAACATCCAACATGCCATAACCATGGTAGATGTTTGCAATACCAAACAAAAGAACAATGAAACATTCATGGTATTCCTTCAACGCTAGAGATGCATGGTCTCCAGATATCCTCACGATATTCCTGAAAAGGAGAAAATGGAAATCTTCATCGATAACCTGAACGGCGAGATGAGTTATAGACTAAAACTTCAATGCATACCATCTTTCGCTAAATTAATTGAAAATGGCATTCAAGTGGAAGAAGCATGTGTCAAAAAGGGAACACTCAAATTCTAGAAGGAAGGAACGAACTCATCAAACTACAATAACCAAAACAACACCAACCTTGACAAACCTCGATTTTGGACCCGAAACAAAAATGAAGGCAACAATGAAACACATGATCCCAAATCTAAGCAGCCAGTGCTTGCATTATCTGGAAATCCTCAAAACACGAAAAATCTTTAAAATGCTACACCAAATGTTGACACATATGCACAAAACACTGATCAAGGACAGCTCAACACAAACAACACCAACGATACTCAAAGCAAAAACATGAATCCAGGACCTGACAACAATTCACGCAACAACATGAACAATTTCCAAAAGCGCATCTTCACACCACTGGGACAATCATTAGAATCTGCATTCAAAGAACTTTTGGCAAACAAGATTTTGTCTTTGCCTCCAATCAACAATTCTGAACCCCCAATCAAACCACCTTAGTGGAATGATTCACACTATTGTGATTTCCATCGCAACAGGGGTCATAGAACAAACGAGTGCATGAGATTGAAACATATAGTACAGGACATGATTGATCGAGGTGACTTAACAGTCGATGGTCTCAAAACAAATGGTGATCACGGAGCCTTTAAAAATCCTCTCCCAAATTACAACCAAGATGGAGCATCAACTTCAGATGATACACGCGGCGCTCATATTAATCACATCTACAACAACACCATCAACCACATATCAGCTGAAGATCATCAAGTAAATGTCATCACCATCCGAGATCAGCGTGATCATGAATCTGTCAATGTCACAACCCGAACTCAGAAATATGTCTTGAAAGGACATACTGCACCTGCAACTACCACACCAAAAATCCAATATGACTTGGTTAGCCAACTACGCAAGACTCCAGCTCAGATATCTATCCTGGAATTATTGAAACTATCACCGAAGCACAAAGACATATTAGAGCAAGCACTATTAGAAACCAATGTACCTCAAAATTTGGATACAGACAGATTTCAAGCCATTGTCGCCCATATGACTGGACCTCATAACCTCACCTTCTCAGAGCATGACGATGCTTCCTTGATCCATCCACATAATACTCCTCTCCATATTGAAGTCATTGTTTGCAAACACTGAGTAAAAAGAGTCTTAATAGATGGAGGAGCTGGACTTAATATATGTACTTTAAAGCTTATCCGTGCATTAGGCTTCTCAAAAGAATCTATTGATCCTTGCAAAAAAATTACCATAAAGGCATATGATGATGAGGAAAGATCCTCTAAAGGAACAGTGATATTACCTATTCAAGTAGGCCCAGTACAAAAGGATACTATTTGTCAAGTCTTAGATATTGATCTTGATGTCATGGAAATGGGGACAAGGCAACAACAAAGTTCAATGTTAATAAGTTAGTTTCAACCATAAAAACAAAACAAAGAACTAAAAACCATTCCAAACATATCAAGAGAGATTTCAAAAAAGCATGAAAGAAGTTTAACAAAATAAAAGAAAGGAGAAGAGCCTCCCTAAGATGCTTCCATGATGCCTTTTGATGCTTCTCCCTTGTTTCTCTCCTCTCCAAGTCCCAAATGAGTGTAGCTCTCAGCTTTTAGCACTAGCCATGGATGCCATATGGAGATTCAAGATGGTTGAATATGATAAGCAAATACTATGCAAGAGTAGATAGTGATGCTATGAAAAAGCTCTATGCTAATGCCAGTATAACAACAATACTCTAAAATGCTTCTCCTTTTGCTTGAGGAGAAGGGTTCTATTTATAGAAGAAATAGGGAAATGAAGGGTTAAGATTGAGCAATCTTAACAAGGGTTAGGATTGAAAGTTGGGGATCCATGTGCACAATTGGCACCAATAAAACGGTGACAAGTGTCAACATAGGATTGGGTTGAGAGAAGAGGTTGGAGGCATTAAAGGCCTGAGAAGACCTCATGGTTATCTAGAAGGTAAGGGTCAAGTCTAAATTAAGATTACCCATTGGATTAAGAGTTAATGCAAGGATAAACCTTTGTGCAAATGTTTAAGAGATAATCATGGTCAAAGCATTAAAGGCTTGATGAGACCTTTGGGTTGGGTAGAGGTTGAGTCAAAACAAATGTTTTAACCATGTGGGAGGTTTGAATTAACCATTAATGGTTATTGGAGACTTTGGGGATTAAGTGGTTGAAGGTTGAAAGCCTTCAATGGTTATCAAAGACTTTGAGCCATTTAGTGGTTGAAGGTTGAAAGCTTTCAAAGGTTATCCAAGACTTTTAGGCTTTGAGAAGTGACTCCATTTTTCTTAGGAATGTGACAATAATTAGGGGATGGATTAAGCTAATTAGGAAGGGGTTAGAAGAATCTAGAAGGGGATTAGATTTTGCAAGTGGATTTGGTGGGTGAGGGAAAATAGGATTTTATTAAAAATAAAAATTCATTTATTTCAATAAATGTGTGCAAGTTGTATTTGGATAAATATTCAAATAAATATTAATTTATTTAAATGAGAAAAAGGAAGATAAAGCATTAAAATGCTTGAAGACTTTGAGGGGAACCATTAAAGGCTTGAAGACTTTAAGGAAAACCATTAAAGTCTTAAGAAGACTATAGAAGGAAGCCATCAAGTTTGAAGATTTTAAAGCCATCAAGTTTGAATATTTTAAGGGAAACCATTAAAGGTTTCAAGTGGGTGAGGATAAATAGGATTTTAAATAAATAATTTATTTAAAATAGTTGTGCAACTTGCTTTTGTAGGAAAATACAAGTGGGTGGAGGATAAAGGTGATTTAAATAAATTATTTATTTAAAATAATTGTGCAACTTGCTTTTGTAGGAAAATACAAGTGGGTGGAGGATAAAGGTGATTTAAATAAATGATTTATTTATTTAAATGTGAGAGGTGGGATTTTGGGGGATTTAAATAAATATTAATTTATTTAAATGTGAGAGGTGGGATTTTGGGGGATTTAAATAAATATTAATTTATTTAAATGTGAGAGAAGATTTAATTAAACAAATATGATTTATTTATTTAATTAATGGTATGAATTTGGTTAAGTGAATTAAATCAAATAAATTGAATAATTTATTTAATTAATAGGAGAAGAGCGTTAAGATGAATTAATTAAATATTAATTTAATTAATTATTAATTGATGGTTAAATAATCAAATAAATACTAAGTATTTATTTAATTAAGTGGACAGATTTATGTGACTACATTTGCCCCTCTTTGAGACGGTGCGGTTTATCGCGTCGTTTCAAAGAAAGAAAAATAGGTGTGAAGAAATGCCCCATAAAATGTAAATTTAATGGGTGGTATGCCCCCTCGAGAGATGGGCCGAATTTTTTTGAAAAATCGGGCGATCTCTCGAAAAAGAATGAAAAGTGGAGGGGAGGTAGAATAGAAGAAATTAGAACTAATGATGAAAGAATGGGAGAAAATGGAGTGAATATGAAGAAACAACAAGCCAACATAAGTCACTAAATCAACACTGCCGATACTTCCAGTGACAAATCCTTTAAATCCCATCACGGTTCCTGCAGCACCGATCACCACAAAGGTACATAAACCAATCACGCCTGTCGTGTTTAACTCCAAAGACATCCCAGTATGGTATAGCAATCGAATGCTGGAGAGTGATTCAGAGACCGACTCACATGAGTGGGAATTCGATTCAGTGCAACTTAATACTTCAGATGAGGAAGACACATCACCACCTCCACCACGCAAAGACATCCCTGTTTACGGAGAGGCACAGATAAAGACCACTTGGGTACCTGAGCTGGAAACATCTTCCACAGACCCTATGTCTCATCCTACACCTGATTCTGACAGGGAGAGTACCATTAATGACCTTCATCATAACGTCTTAACCCTCACTGATACATCTCCCGCACTTAACCTAATCGATGACGTAATGCCCATTATCCACCCTGAACTCATTGAATGGAACCAACCAAATCCCCCATGTCTTGACCTCTTCCAGAACGATGAGGCTATCATTGACTTTTTGGAATTAAGGGATAATCTACCAAGCGGGGATCACAAAGCTGGATTCGCCATTGAACTTAATAGCGTAGCATACTTCGGGGCAGATGCCAAACCCTTCAGCTGCAAAAATATAACATTAAAACATGGATCTTCCAGTGAAAACCACACTGTGGCACTGTTTGATCCAACAAAAGTAAAAAGAAAGAGCGTATCCAACGGTGAAAACCTCTTTGAGGCACTTGAGGATGAAGGGTTTGACATTCTCCCTGCTAGTACACAACAGGAATGATCGATGATTCTCATTGAGGAGACTAAAGAATACAATGTGGGGACTCCTGAAAACCCTCATATCATACATCTGGCATCTCTTCTCACTCCAGAGGAACAGCCTCAATTTATAGAGTTCTTCCAACAGCGTCAGATCAACTTTGCATGGTCATATGCAGACATGCCTGGGCTTGATCCTGATTTAGTCATGCATCATCTCACAGTAGCAAAAGGAGCCAAACCTGTCAAGCAGAAGCTTCGTAAGATGCATCCTCAGATTGTCGTGCTAGTCAAAACAGAACTCAAGAAACTCCTGGATGTTGGTTTCATTAGACCAATTGATTATGCAGAATGGATCTCCAACATTGTACCAGTTGGCAAACCAAAAGGGGGCATCCGCATTTGTATAGACTTCAGAGATCTGAATAAGGCATGTCCTAAGAATGACTTCCCTCTACCAAATATCGACATCATAGTAGATTTGACAGCAGGACATGCCATGCTTTCACTCATGGATGGCTTTTCGGGATACAATCAAATAAAGATCGCACCAGAGGACCAACATAAGACAGCCTTCACATGTCCATGGGGCACATACTGCTGGAATGTAATGCCTTTTGGTCTAAAGAATGCAGGAGCGACCTATCAAAGAGCAATGACCACCATCTTCCATGACATGATGCATACTATAATGGAAGATTATGTGGATGATTTACTAGCAAAATCACTTACTAGAGAAGGACATCTTCACATCTTAGATAAAATCTTTGATAGACTGGAACAATACCATGTTCGACTCAACCCAAAGAAATGTGTCTTCGGAGTGACCTCCGGGAAGCTTCTAGGATACATTGTCTCAAGCAAAGGCATTGAGGTCGATCCAGCAAAGGTTAAAGCAATCATGGACATGCCACCTCCAAAGAATATCAGTCAGCTAAGAACACTACAAGGACGACTTCAATCTATCCGCAGATTCATTGCACAATTGGCTGATAAGTGTCACCCATTCACACACCTGCTACACAAGAACATCCGCTTTCAGTGGGATGACAGATGCCAGCAAGCATTTCAGGCGCTTAAAGACTATCTCATAAATCCACCATTGCTGATGCCACCAGATCCAAGTAGACCGTTGTTACTTTATATCTCAGCGACAAGTACAGCATTGGGTGTACTACTGGCACAACATAATGCAGAAGGAAAAGAGTGTGCTATTTACTGTACAGTATGTTATTGGTTAAAAAAAAAAAAGTTGATCTTTTTTGGTGTTTGGATTCACGTCAGGTTCACCAAATGATGTCATGGAAATGGGGACAAGGCAACAACAAAGTTCAATGTTAATAAGTTAGTTTCAACCATAAAAACAAAACAAAGAACTAAAAACCATTCCAAACATATCAAGAGAGATTTCAAAAAAGCATGAAAGAAGTTTAACAAAATAAAAGAAAGGAGAAGAGCCTCCCTAAGATGCTTCCATGATGCCTTTTGATGCTTCTCCCTTGTTTCTCTCCTCTCCAAGTCCCAAATGAGTGTAGCTCTCAGCTTTTAGCACTAGCCATGGATGCCATATGGAGATTCAAGATGGTTGAATACGATAAGCAAATACTATGCAAGAGTAGATAGTGATGCTATGAAAAAGCTCTATGCTAATGCCAGTATAACAACAATACTCTAAAATGCTTCTCCTTTTGCTTGAGGAGAAGGGTTCTATTTATAGAAGAAATAGGGAAATGAAGGGTTAAGATTGAGCAATCTTAACAAGGGTTAGGATTGAAAGTTGGGGATCCATGTGCACAATTGGCACCAATAAAACGGTGACAAGTGTCAACATAGGATTGGGTTGAGAGAAGAGGTTGGAGGCATTAAAGGCCTGAGAAGACCTCATGGTTATCTAGAAGGTAAGGGTCAAGTCTAAATTAAGATTACCCATTGGATTAAGAGTTAATGCAAGGATAAACCTTTGTGCAAATGTTTAAGAGATAATCATGGTCAAAGCATTAAAGGCTTGATGAGACCTTTGGGTTGGGTAGAGGTTGAGTCAAAACAAATGTTTTAACCATGTGGGAGGTTTGAATTAACCATTAATGGTTATTGGAGACTTTGGGGATTAAGTGGTTGAAGGTTGAAAGCCTTCAATGGTTATCAAAGACTTTGAGCCATTTAGTGGTTGAAGGTTGAAAGCTTTCAAAGGTTATCCAAGACTTTTAGGCTTTGAGAAGTGACTCCATTTTTCTTAGGAATGTGACAATAATTAGGGGATGGATTAAGCTAATTAGGAAGGGGTTAGAAGAATCTAGAAGGGGATTAGATTTTGCAAGTGGATTTGGTGGGTGAGGGAAAATAGGATTTTATTAAAAATAAAAATTCATTTATTTCAATAAATGTGTGCAAGTTGTATTTGGATAAATATTCAAATAAATATTAATTTATTTAAATGAGAAAAAGGAAGATAAAGCATTAAAATGCTTGAAGACTTTGAGGGGAACCATTAAAGGCTTGAAGACTTTAAGGAAAACCATTAAAGTCTTAAGAAGACTATAGAAGGAAGCCATCAAGTTTGAAGATTTTAAAGCCATCAAGTTTGAATATTTTAAGGGAAACCATTAAAGGTTTCAAGTGGGTGAGGATAAATAGGATTTTAAATAAATAATTTATTTAAAATAGTTGTGCAACTTGCTTTTGTAGGAAAATACAAGTGGGTGGAGGATAAAGGTGATTTAAATAAATTATTTATTTAAAATAATTGTGCAACTTGCTTTTGTAGGAAAATACAAGTGGGTGGAGGATAAAGGTGATTTAAATAAATGATTTATTTATTTAAATGTGAGAGGTGGGATTTTGGGGGATTTAAATAAATATTAATTTATTTAAATGTGAGAGGTGGGATTTTGGGGGATTTAAATAAATATTAATTTATTTAAATGTGAGAGAAGATTTAATTAAACAAATATGATTTATTTATTTAATTAATGGTATGAATTTGGTTAAGTGAATTAAATCAAATAAATTGAATAATTTATTTAATTAATAGGAGAAGAGCGTTAAGATGAATTAATTAAATATTAATTTAATTAATTATTAATTGATGGTTAAATAATCAAATAAATACTAAGTATTTATTTAATTAAGTGGATAGATTTATGTGACTACAGATCTCACCTACAATATTTTGTTAGGGCGACCCTAGATACATGAAATGCAAGCAGTACCTTCTACGTATCATCAGTGTGTCAAGTTTCCTTATGATGGAAAAGAAATCTCCATATCAGCTGATCACAATCCATTTCAACATTGCAACGCAATGGGGGCAGCCCAAGACAGTTTGGTTGCTCATAATAGAGAAAAACAGCAATCTTCAACATCAGATCCGCACACAGCAAAATCCAACTCCTTATGGGGAGACTTCAAGCAGAAAATGCAAATCAAAGACCCAGGTATGGGAGAATACTCTTTGGAACCTTTATGTTTGGCCAAATTGCCAACATCACCTAGATCGCATGGTTTGCCTACTACATCAACACATCTAGCCACTCAGCCCATCACTAAATTTGATGGTACTTTCATCCAACTAGGTACTCTAGCACATGAATCAGAGGACAAAGATGTTCTTAGCTGGTTATACAAAGATGAGGAAGAAAATCATAGAGCAGCTGCTCTGGACATTGTTCTACCAACACACCTATATCGAAAAGGCTACTTAATCATGAAGCAAATGGGATATGGCGGTAAAGGACCTATTGGCAAATGCAAAGGAGTCACTGAACCTATAGATTTTCCTTCACAACCTAGTAGGAACAAAGCAGGATTGGGTTCTAAACTCACGTTCCTATTGAAACGGTCACCACACCTACCTATCAAACCTCAATGGAAAGTAAAGACAAAGTACAAAGAAGAATCCTGGTAGGAAGCACTCTTTGAATCTGCAGAAACAATCCGCAAGGCACGGGAACGTCAAGATCAAAAGTTACATCAGGAAAAGCTTCTAAGTCATAAGAAGGCCCTATCTGCAGCAGTAGCTCATATTCAGACACCAATATCTCAAGAACAAATCATGTCATCTCCAGATACCATTCTTCCTCCCCGAGGAAGCACAATCTATGAACAAATTCAGAAAGTAGAGGACGGATCTGACACAGAATCAACAAAAACCATCCAAATGATATCCATCATCAAAGATTTGTTTTCACCATACAACATACCTATTTACAGCACAGATAGAATCTGGGATGATGCCTATGAGACAGATTCCAATGAATATGAATGGGGTACCTGCTCCAATGCTACTACAGATATCCCTAGTGATACTGATTCTATATCTCTTTCTCAAGAAGAACATAACGCAGAAGATAGACCTCTGGAATTTGGACCGCAGAATATCTATGACGCCGAGGAAAGTGAACAGGAACATTATGAGCAAGTATATGTGGAGGATAATACCATCGAAGACCTCAATAAAATCCTGAACTTCTTTAAAACCAAGAACCATCACGATGAAAACTCTGTCCTAACACTCACAGTAGCCGAACTTGATCCACCTAACGATTCCTTACCACTTGTCTTTCCTGACCTCATTGACTGGGATGAACCTGAAATCCATGATATACCAATTTTCCCAAATGACGAATCTATTATCCATTACCTTTGTACCATAAATCTAGAAACAGGCTCTACCAGTGAACAATATAATGATATCTACAAACCAGGGAGTGCCAAGTCTCTTAGTCGTAAAAAAGAACTAAATAAAGGATCTGATGCTGAAAACCAGTCAATGGCAGCTCTAGATCATAAAAAAGTAAAAATAAAGGACGTATCTGAGGGTGAAAACCTTTTTAAGGCACCTAACGATGGGAGACTTGACACTCTTCCTGAGCACTTTCATGAGAAATCGCCCATATTGATTGAGCCCACTCAATCAATCAACATTGCTACCACAGAAGCAGTTAGGAACCTACACCTTGCAGAATCTCTAACAGAGGAAGAAAGATCAGCGTTCATCATTTTCTTTAAAGGACAGCAAATCAACTTTGCTTGGTCATATGCTGATATGCCTGGAGTGAATCCACACTTAATCATGCATCATCTATCCATTTCTACAGGAGTTAAGCCAGTCAAGCAAAAGCTACGAAAGATGAATCCATAGGTGGCACTCATGGTCAAAACTGAACTAAAGAAACTCTTAGATGTCGGATTCATTCGACCCATTGACTATGCGGAATGGATTTCCAACATCATTCCCGTATCAAAACCAGATGGTAGTATCAGAATCTGCACTGACTTCAGAGACGTCAACAAAGCTTGTCCAAAGGACGACTTTCCTTTGCCCAGTATTGACATAATTATAGATCTCACAGCAGGCCATGCAATGCTCTCACTAATGGACAGTTTCTCAGGCTATAATCAAATCAAAATAGCTACTGAAGATCAAGATAAAACTGCGTTCACCTATCCTTGGGGAACGTATTGTTGGAATGTTATGCCTTTTGGCTTAAAGAATGCAGGGGCCACTTATCAAAGAGCAATGACCACAATATTCCATGACATGATGCACACATTTATGGAAGACTATGTGGATGACTTATTAGCTAAATCCTTCATCAGAGCAGAACATCTTGGCATCCTAACAAATATTTTTGATCGATTGGAGAAATTCCAAGTCAGGCTTAACCCTAAGAAGTGTGTCTTCGGGGTTACATCAGGCAAGTTACTAGGCTACATAGTCTCAGCTAAAGGTATTGAAGTAGATCTAGCAAAGGTACAGGCCATTATGGACATGCCACCACCAAAGAATATCAGTCAACTCAGATCTCTACAAGGATGACTTTAATCAATCAGGCGATTCATCGCTCAGCTAGCAGATAAAAGTCTACCATTTAAACATTTACTACACAAAAATGTACCATTCAAATGGGAGGCTAAGTGTGCATAATATTTTTATCAAATCAAACAGTACCTGATGAATCCACCAGTTCTAGTACCACCAGTCACAGGAAAGCCTCTTATTTTATATATCTCAACAACCGATACATCACTGGGGGCATTATTAGCACAAGAAGATCAACAAGGAAAGGAACGCGCCATATATTATATCAGTAGAACATTGAATGGCTATGAACTCAACTATACATTCATTGAAAAGGCTTGCCTAACAGTGGTTTTTGCATCTCAGAAGTTCCGACATTATATGCTAGCACACACCATCAAGCTAGTGGCAAAAATTGATCCTCTCAAATATCTACTCAGCAAGGCAGCTCTTACAGGTCGATTATCTAAATGGGTCATGATTCTCAGTGAATTTGACATCCAATACACAGAAAGATGAGCCATCAAAGGACAAGCAATTGCAGATCAGTTAGCCCAAGCACCCCTACCAAGAAAGCACACCATAGAGGTTGAATTTTCAGACAGAGATGTTCTTGCTCTTTCTACTAAACAATGGACCCTATACTTTGACGGATCCTATACATAACATGGTTCCGGTGCTGGCATTTTGTTCATCACTCTTAAAGGACACACTATACCAAGATCATATAGGCTTATGTTTCCATGCACCAATAATGTGTCTGAATATGAGGCACTGGTCATAGGCATCAAAATGGTCATAAAATGGAAAATCACAGAGTTAAAAGTCTATAGAGACTCACAATTGGTCATCCATCAAATCAACAACGACTATCAAACAAAGGATGACAAGCTACTACCCTACAAGCGAATGGTGGATGACTTCAAACAGTATTTTGTACACATCACCTTTGAGAAAATACCAAAGTTGAATAACAAAGCAGTTGATGCAATGGCTACTATTGCTTCATTACTACAAATTCTAGAGCAATAGAGTCATTATGAGTTCCTGGTAGAGCAACTGTTCTCTCCCGCCTATGACCACTCTGAATCCCATGTTATCTATGCCTTGACTGGTTTAGATTCTCCATTATATGGACCAATATACAACTGCCTCAAACACAATATCTTACCCATTGACCAATCCCGTAACCAAAAACGTAACTTTATCCGACAAGCTGCCCGTTACACCCTTACCGCTGATACTTTGTATCGTCGAGGTCTCGATGGTACTCTTCTTCGTTGTCTTGATCGTAATGATTTTGATTCTACTTTACATGAGCTTCACGAAGGTATTTGTTGCACACATTCAAGTGGCACTACTCTTGCTAAAAAGCTTCTAAGGATGGGATACTACTGACCTACAATGGAGAAAGACTCATATCACTTTGCCAAGAAATGTCCTAAATGCCAAATCCATGGTAATCTCATACATGCACCAGCACAAGAGCTGTAGCCATTTACAACATCATGGCCCTTTTGTCAGTGGGGACTGGACCTCGTTGGCAAAATTCATTCTTCATCTTCATATGGACACAAGTTCATTATGACTGCAACAAAGTACTTTACCAAATGGATAGAAGTAGTTCCCATGACCACAGTAACCGGGAAACAAATTGCCTCTTTTATCCTAAATTATCTGATCTGCAGATATGGTATTCCAAGTTCAATCATTACAGATAATGGATGGCCCTTCAAGAATCAAGATGTCTAAGAACTATGTGAGAAATTCAAAATCCAACATAGGTTCTCTACACCATATTACCCACAGGGAAATGGTCAAGCAGAAGCATCTAACAAGACAATACTAAAAATCCTCAAGAAAACAATAAATGATGCAGGCAAAGATTGGCATGTACAACTCAATCTAGCACTTTGGGCATACAGGACCAGCATCCGCACACCTATAGGAGCAACACCATACTCATTGGTATATGGATCAGAGGCTATTTTACCCCTGGAGGTAGAGATCCCATCTCTCCGAGTCTCTTTGAAAGGCTTAATCCCAGATGAAGAGTATCGAGTTAATTGACTGCAAGAACTTGAACTCTTAGATGAAAGACATCAGCATGCTTACACTCATCTTAAAGCATATCAACAATGCATGTGCAGGAGCTACAATCACAAGGTCATTCCCCGCAACTTCAAGGTTGGTGACTTAGTCCTTAAAGAAAATCCAAGAAATCAGCAAGATCAAGAAAAGAAAGGGAAATTTGAGCCTAACTGGTTGGGTCCCTATGTTATCATATCCATTTATGGATCAGGTGCCTATCAGCTAACAAATTCTGAAAGAGATGTGCTCGACGAACCAACTAACAGCATCCATCTGAAAAGGTACTATACTTAAGTAGCCTAGTGCCCGAGAAAGCCAAAAACAAACAAAAAAATCAAAAAAATCCAGAAAAAGTAAAAACAAAGTACAATAAAAACAAATGGTGAAAACCTGGTAAACAGGTGCTCTTGTGAAAGAATGGCTCCTCTATCTATTTCCATACCATGTTATCCATACAAACACTATCGGCCATCGCCCGACACTTAACAAATATCCATTCAGGACATACTTAGCGTAGTCACTATCCTAATTTGTCTATATATATCCTCTTACCACTAATCCACCATGGCTTGGAATCACTGTATATATTCACATCAAGAGGCACACTCAGCTAGGGGCATGTAAATAATATTGCAAACACTCAAGATATCAAGACTAGATGCAAAACTCAATAGCATGACATCTAACAAACAACTATGCTTCATCGCCAAACAAATCAAAAATAACGAGGATGGATGATTTTCTGAAGTACTGAATGTTGCACTATAGCATAAAATTTTAACTAGTTTTGCATTTTTAAACTTTTTGAATTATTGGATTCTCTTCCTTGTCTCACTAAATGCTTCACAGCTAGAGGTCAAGGGGAATTTCCAATATTTTCTTAGTCTTCTGTCTGGGAGGCGATCACTTGTACTGTGTGAATACTTGCCTCGCGACGTGATACATCGAATATCACTGAAGGCCTGATTCCACTTCACGCATACAAATGATAAAATCTTGTCTGTTTACGCAATACGCACTCAGGTCATCCTGGTTCAATTATACCTTGACGCTTGTGCTATCTTGCAAAATCAAATATCATGTAAATTTTTCTCAGGTCATTATGGTTTAATTATACCATTATGCTTGTATAAATTTTCAACATATCTTAAACAAATCAGTGCTCAATGATGATATCTACAAAGAAAGCAAACAAATGGCTATATTGGATGGCAAATGCAGAATGAGGGATGTTCCAAAAACAATTAGTTGCATATCATTTAAAACACCATTGCATATCATTTCACAATTAGTGGCATATTATTTTTACATCATTAATGGCATATCATTTAAAACATGTTTGCATATCATTTAACATCATTTACATATCACGACACATTTAGCAGCATATTAAAGCATACATCTCATTTTCAAGATACATCTCACAACATATGAAAAGCATACATCCTGCATCATGCATTACATCATATATTGCATCATCACATAAAATAACCCACATAACATGCATCCATATCAACACATCACATGATCAAAAATGGTGTCGTATATTGTGTGGGGGAAAAAGTGACACTAAACAAACATGCCCTAATCTCACCTTTTGACACACATTTGTGGAATACGAAAGAGCCTAGAGGTATCACACAATTGGCTACTCCCTTTTGTGGAAGAGAGAGCCACGGGCTACCTATTAGGATTTCTATTTCTTTGTTGTAATTGAAAGATAAAATGATGCAAGTTCAATCACTAACCCCAAAGTGCAAGTATGAACTAATAACAAGATTGCAGAATTGAACTTAAACAATGGAAAGCTGTAAACACAAGGACAAGACAAGAATGTAAATGCATACCCAGTGTTAAAATATGAATGAAAATGTTCGGGACGGGGGCGCGGGTGCCACTGTCCTGATTCTGCCCCTGAAACTGCTCTTGAAACTACTGTTTTGCAACCTGGAAAGCTGTCAAAAATACTGAAAACTGCTATCTAACAGAGGGACCAGGGCGCTTAGCGCCCCTGTCCTGGCAGGACCAGGGCACCCCATGCCCCTATCCCAGGGACCAGGGCGCCCAGCACCCCTGTCCTGGCAGGACCAGGGTGCCCCACGCCCCTGTCCTGGTCTTTTGCTCTAAAATTTGGTGTGTTGTCCCGTCTCAATCTGCTTCCGTCAGATCTGCAACTTGCGGCGTCGTCCGAGTCCCGAAACCTACACTTATATCTGAAAAAGGTATGGGCGGCTATATAGGGTTTTGCCTTAGTCAAACCCCCACTTCGGTGATTTCCACCTCCATGAATAGCCAAGTTGTATTGTAAAAGTAGTGTGTGTGCAGACCTTGTGTGTGTGCAAGATCCTAAGATGCAAGTAAGCAAACTAGAGCAACCTAGAAAGTAAACCCTAATTGCTTGTAAATGATAATGTAAATGCTCCAAATCAAGATGCAAAGTGATCTAAAGCATGAATAAATGATATAATGAAGCTTATGCAAAGACATGAAAACAACATGAAATCATACCCAACCCCAAGGGAGGGGTACAAGCCAATCTTCAGTCGGTGATCCCTTATTGTTCTTCAATGTCTTCCAAGCCCTAAATGGATGAATGAAATTGATGAATGATTGATGGATGGATGTTGAATGTTGTTGAAGTTTTCAAAGATCTACTCTTTCGCTGCATAGAAGGTCCTTGAAAGCCAAAATTCAGATCCTTTCAAATGAAGAAAGAGAGCTCTTATATATGAAACCCTAGGTCTTAATTTCAACTTTTGGCCGACCTAGAGATTGAATCTCCCGCCAATTTCTTGGGGTTAAGCTTTATTTTATGATTGGATCGTGCTCCTAAAATTTCGATAAAAATGTCCGGGACCGTGTGCACTCCGGGTGCCATGGTCCCGGCAACTTTTCACCAAATTTTCAAGGTCATCGGATATGATGATTTTAGAGAGAATCCCGAAGTTACAGGTGATTTCGAGATGTTTTGACCCCCGAAATCAGGCCTTAAAGTTCAAAATAGGACCTAATCAAGGTTTTTGATTAAATGATGTATTGGAAGAATAAAATGAAAAGGGCACACTTTAATGAAAGGGCCCAACTTTATAATATGGGAGATGATAAAATAGAACCTTAAACCTAATTAATTTAATTAATTAAGTGTTAAGGGGAAATGCAATGCAAAATGCAAAATGCGCCAAGGCGGGTGCTAAACTAGGTGTGAAATTGTACCACCTTAGCAAGTGCGTACAATTTACGACGCTACATATATATATATATCTCAAAAATGATCAACATCTACAAAATGTGTCAAAACACTGTGTCCAGTACAAAGAATAACAATGATCCAAAAATACAACAGAGACCATGTCTCTCAAGTATGACTATCTCCTAACGGAGATGGTCTCGCTCCAGATGCCCCCACCCTTGGATCTCCGGGAGGGTCCTCTCTCGGTGGACCAGTGACACCTCGGCTCTCTGACCATCACCCAGTAGCTCGAGATCGACTGGATCTCAACTGAGCAAAAATTTCCACTGGCCGATCCCTGGGTACTACCGCCTCATAATGCCACCTATAGTACTCTGCCTCCTAGGCTCTCAGTGCTAGCTCTCTCAGGGTGTCTCTCATGGGACCACCCGCCGCTGCTCTCTGCATGCTAGACACCACCTCCTTCGCTCGTCCTCGCCGCTCTATCTCAGTATCTCTCTCTCTGGTCAACTGAGAAATCTGTCGTTGATAGGTCAAAATCTGTGCCTACAGCTGCTGAACGGTAATTTGCAAGGTCCGGATCTGCGCATCCTCCACATGACCTGGCACTCAAACTCGCAGTGGTACCTGTGCTGGAGGAACCCCTCCCATGCAGCCTGTCCTCGGTACTGGAGGTGGGAGTACATCTGTCCTCCTCCTCTGAGCTGGTCGACTCAGCTCCTCCTCACCCCCCACTGCAGCTAGCACCTCCCCCACTCTCCCCTCTCTTCCGGCTCTGATAGCCAATCCACCTCTCCCCCTATTTATCCTCCCCTATCGCACCGCTCTCTCCACACCTCTACCTCCCCACCTCCCTCTGGCTCCTCTAACTCCTCCTCCTCCTCTATCCTCCCCATCATCTCCCCCATCTCCCTCCTCCTCATCTGAGTCAAAAGCTGGCCTCATCTCCTCCGAATCTGAGATCCTAGCCATCGCCCGCGCAGCAAACAAACGGGTGAACTCATATGTCATCCCTACGTCCTGAATCTCTGGGGCATAGTCCCATATCTGCCCGACCAACCCCACAAACTCCTCCACTGCCACGACACTATCAATAGTCAGCCCCCAATCGGCCACATCCTGCTGGCGCCGTGCATACAAACATGCTCCTTGAGGAATCCCCTACTGGCGCTCGAACTGCCTCAAAACTCGGGTCACCACAAACCGCTCAATGACGAACGGGGTCCTCCCAATCAGATACCTCGTCATAAATACAAAGGGCATCTCCAGCCCATCCTCTTCCCATACCTCACAACCTGTATACGGTCTCCAGGTGATCGTATCTATGTCGTCAAAAACCCTCCTCCAATGCTCTAGTTTGCCCAGCTTACACTGGACAACTAGACCTGTATATCCGTAGGCATATACTGCACCTACGAGCCTGTCTCTATCTGTCAGTGGCCTCACTGCTGGAATGTGCTCCCAGCACCATACTTGTAATAGGGTCACGCCAGCTGATAAAGTGCCCCTACTACAGGGATGCGCAAAATCTGGTAACAATCCTCTGGTGTCACTGTCATCTCTCTAGTGACAAAATGAAAGGTGTTCATGTCGCTATGCCACCTCTCTGCCAAAGCTATCAAAAGCTCCCAGTTCATAGTGAACCGAGGCATATCCAGGAGGGAGGTCAATCCACATCTCTCAATAATGTCCAAATTTATCTGTGACAACCGCGGTATCAATGTCCACGGTCTCAAGAATCTCTCCCTCGACTGAAGAATGTCCAATCACTCCCGTCAACAAACAAAACATATCCAATATCAGTTTCCACATCAAAACAAAGATATCAAAATCAAACTTACATCAACAACATGAAACAATTTGCTCATCTACATCAAAGTTCAAAATCCTATCATTTCATATCAACTTGTAAAACAACTCAAGTTCTCAACAACCATATCAAAACTTGTAATACAACTCAAGTCTCCACAATCACATAAACTTGTAAAACAATTCAAGTTTCCCACCCATATCAGCTTGTAATACAACTCAAGTTTCCAACCCATATCGGCTTGTAATACAACTCAGGCTTCACACACATTGAATTTGAAACAGAACACGCAAATACATCATATTCTGATTAAAAAAAAAACACGTTGATATCTATACATAACTTGGAAAATCGCAAATCAAAACAAGTTATACAAACACTCATATTGGATAAATTCATCAAAACACGACAGGCAAACAACACAAATTTTCAAATCGGCCAATAATGCAAAATTTTTCAGATGCGCTAAAACAGATCTTCAATGCGCTAAAAAACCACCACACGCTAGGTTGCCTCTCCTAGGTGCTATTCTATCTAACCTATGCGCTAGATTCTGTCTACGCGCTAAAATTTTCACCCCATGCGCTACCTAACCCACCCCATGCGCTAGACTCTTCCTACGCGCTAATCTACCCCTCCTAAGCGCTACCCTTTTAGCCCTATGCGTTAGGTTAGTCCTACGCACTAAACCCCCTTCCCTATGCGAACCCCTGCAGCCCCTATGCGCTAGGTCACCCCTATGCACTAACCTGTTGACGCGATGCGCTACCCAACACTTTCCATGCGCTATTCTGCATGCACGCGCTAACCTAATAATTTTATGCGCTAACCTATCTTTTTCGAATGTGACCCCTAAATTTGACCTCGATACGCTACTCTACACTTCGTATGCGCTACTCTAGACCTTAGACGCGCTAGAACGTTAAACCCAAACTTTAAAATTCAAAAAGTGACTAAAAATGACAAAACAAAAAATCAAAAAGGGGTCAAAAATGTTGACTTACTAGTGGTCCATGCGCTACAGGCCTCCGATACCTCCGAACACACTCAAAACGGTGTCTGTGATAGGGAATCGACATTTTCTCTCCAGAGCAAATTCTCTTTCTCCAAAGTCAATAAAGCACAAATGAACCTAAATCAAGCCTTTTTCCCCTTTTATAAGAGGAAAATGAAATTAGGGTTAGCCCAATGGACCTGTAATATGGTCGTGGTCTCCCCTATACCATAACATTTGTAACTTATCGGGAGATGAATCAATTCACACACATTTTACATGCACAAAATCATACACATCATACGCAACTCATCAAATTAAATCAAAAAATTTTATTTTTTTCCCAAATATTGATTCATCTCCCGAGGGGGCATCACCATCAAATATCGAATCTGGGTCATCACATTAAATCTAGGGCACGACTGGCAAATCAAAAGAACGACACAAAAATTGCATTTGATCATAAATCATGATAAGGCATCATTTTCTTTGAAATAACATGTGCACACACGTCACTTCAAAGAGGGGCAAAATGTAGACGTATAAAAATGACCATATTCCTAAATGAATATTTTATGTTCATTTCTCTATTTAATTAAATCCAATTTAATTAAATTACCCACATTCCTCTATTTAATTAAGTAAATTACTCAATTTATTTAAATTAAATTCACTATACCCATTTAATGAATAAATCATTTTATTCAATTAAATCTCCCCTATCCACTTTTAATTAAAATCAAATTTAATTAAATAGTTATCCTAAAATTGAATAAATCTAATTTATTTAATTTCTCCAAATTGCAACCAAATTGAATTAAATTATTTCAACTAAATCCTATTATCCCTCCATCCACTTGCAAAATCTCAAACCCCTTCCTAATCCCTTCTAGAATCTTCTAATCACTTCTAATTAACCTAACCCCTCTTCTAAACTTTGTCACATCCCTAAACAAAGGGAAGTCACTTCTCAAATGGCCCAAAGTCTTTGATAACCATTAAAGGCTTTCAACCTTCAACCACTAAATGGCTCAAAGTCTTTGATAACCATTGAAGGGGTTTCAACCTTCAACCACTTAATCCCCAAAGTCTCCAATAACCATTAATGGTTAACTCAAACCCTCCTACATGGTTAAAACATTTGTTTTGACTCAACCTCTACCCAACCCAAAGCTCTCATCAGGCCATTAATGCTTTGACCATGATTATCTCTTAAACATCTGCACAAAGGTTTATCCTTGGATTAATTCTTAATCCAATGGGTAATCCTAACTTAGACTTGACCCTTAGCCTTTAGATAACCATGAGGTCTTCTCAGGCCTTTAATGCCTCCAACCCCTTTTCTCAACCCAATCCTATGTTGACACTTGTCACCATTTCATTGGTGCCAATTGTGCACATGGATCCCCAACTTTCAAACTTGACCCTTGATTAAACCATTCAATCTTGACCATCCATTGCCCTGTTTGTGCTATAAATAGAGCTCTCATTCCTCCATTCTTAACAATCATCTTTCAAATTTGAAGCATTACACTTATGCTCAAATTCTTTCAAGCTTTCTCATTTCATATATGCTCATCATTTAGCCTCTCTTTAAATCAGGAAGTAGACTAAACATGCATGTTTAGAATAAGTTCTTTATCATTTTAGCTCAATCATAAATTAAATATATCATGCTAGGATAGTATTCATACTAATCTCGTCATCTTATCATCTAGTTTATTGCATTCCTAGAATCATACATAGCTTACAACGCATCTCATACTAAAATCAATCAAAGCATCCCTCGTTCTTGCATTTGCCATCCCTGAACCATTTTGCTCAATGATCTGAGAGCAAAACATTGGTTTGAGGGACATTGTGAGATAGAGAACCATGGGACCCTCCTTGGGAAGCTAATTAATATGTTATTACTCCATAGCTTGCATCAAGAAGTCCTGTGTGTGTGTGTGGACAAGTCATTTATCATATTTTCACATATTGAATTTTATTTAACCACTTTTCCCGCATACAGTACCTAACTCAGATAAGACTTGATATAATGAATGTTATTTGTATTACTTCTATATTTTAGGCAGATCCTAGAGAAACTCGTGATATTGTTGTTAAGAGGATATTCAGATATTTGGCAGGTACAACAAACTTTGGGTTATGGTATCTAAAGAATGATGACTTCACATTATGTGCATATACATATTTTGATTGGGCAGGAGATGTGGATGACCAGAAGAGCACTACTGGCGGTGCATTCTTGGGAAGAAGTTGGTTTCATGGCTTAGTAAAAAACAATCATTAACTTCATTGTCTACAGTTGAAGCAAAATATGTTGCAGCTACTACTAACTGTACTCAGATTTTATGGATGAAACAGATGTTAAATGATATAAGGGTAAATTATGATGAATTTATCCACTGTGATAATACTGCTACTATTGATATGTCAAAGAATCCAGTATTTCGTTCCAAATCAAAACCCATTTCTATAAGGTATAATTTCTTGAAAGAAAAGGTTGAAGCAAAGCAAGTCAGATTGGTTTATGTGCCTACTAAGGAACAGATTGCAGATATTCTAATGAAACCATTGCCTAAATACACTTTTGAATATCTCAAAGATCAGTTGTGGGTTACCAACCCTCCGGAAGAGACTTCAAGATGCAGAGATGCATCAATTCGGTGATCTTATTAGACATACTTTTCTGATCCAGGTTGATGAAGATGGTGCTACTACTCAAGAGGAGTAGTCAGTTGTTTGGTTTAGTAGTCTTGGTTTAGTATCTATCCTTTGTTATTGATATCAAAGGGAGAGAAGGTATTCATGTGAAAATCGCTAGATCTTTTGATGGTTTTGGAGTTTGTTGGCATTCCTTGGCACTTGGATATTTTTCACATTCAGTGTTTCCATCAATGCCAAAGGGGGAGATTGTTGGCAATGTGCTGGATTTAGTTAAGTGTTGTCATTGATGTCAATATTATATCCTGGTTGGAGACTATCCCAATTGGATCTATCCTGGTTAGTCTTGGTGATCATTTTGGTTTTGGTTGTGATTCTGATCCGGTATGATCAAACCTTTGGAATTGGTTTTGGATGCTTGTTTTGATGGTTATATGCTTGCTATATTCTGGTGGTTTCATGATTTGGTTATCGCTTTTTGATTTTCCAATTATCAGTTGGCTTATGCCTTTACCGGCTAGCTTTTGGCTTCACCGGCTTCTGGCATTCCCAGTTAGCTTTACCAGTATTCTATTTTGGTGACTTGGTCAGTGGATTTTGGGTTCGTCTTGTGGAATCAGTTTCTTTCATGTTGTTGGTGCTTCTTGATCATATCCTAAGCATTTGGTGACTTTGCTTTGGATGGTGTGCTATTATGGTGGTCCTATTTGGATCTAGTTAAACTTTCACTGAGGGTTTCTACCGGCAAGTGAAGCGTGTTGGATTTTGGTCTTAGCAGAATCCCCGACGGATATAATTGTTTGGTTACTTGATTTAGGTCCATGTTATGTAATGTAAATCATAATATTGGTCTGGTGCTATCATGTGATGTAATTTTATAATTTTTGTTTATGGGTTAGGGTTTAGCCAACCTTGTCAATAAGGTTGATGATTTGTATTTATAGGTGACTTGTCCATATAATTCAAATGGACATGAGATGGTTATGGTTGGTTAAGTCTGCATTATTGGAGAAGGATTAAGTATGAATAAAGTCATATCATTCAGGGGAAGGTTGGAAAGGTTTTGTATTGCAAAGCAGACACTAGTGCTTAACCGGAACTGTATCAAGCATTAGTAGATACTACTTTCACAGTTCATTGTTTTCTGGATTGTAGTCCGATGATTTTGTAAGTCACTGAGACTTCCTTTTGTGATGATAAGTGCACTCTAGGTTGTTGGACTTTCTGCATGTGCAGACCCCATTGTAATTATTCACAATACTACTACAGAGTATTCATCTAATTGTGGGTAGGGTTTCCCACTGTGGTTTTCCCCTTTATGGGTTTTCCACGTCAAATATTGGTGTTATGCGTGTTGTGATTTCATGTTATATTCTTCATTGGGTTGTGCTTCGATTTAAAGTTTATAATTGAATTAACTATTGTTATTGTTAGTAAACTCATTCAACCCCCCCCCCCTCTCAGTTTATTGTCGGTATCAGTGCATTCCAATAGGTTATCTAGGTCAAATGAAGATGACCCATCCAAAGACAGAGAAAATTAGAGATTTCAGATAAATTTATGTAGTTATCATATGATGTATATTTTATCTTATTGTAAAAGACCAAAATGGTCGCATGTAAAAGTTATGTAAAAGACCTATAAGGTCCATGATGTAATGGAACAGGAAGTCGCCATGTAATGTAACTAACAAAAGAAAGAAGAGAAAAGCTACTAACAGACTAACCTACTAACATGCATGATTTACTTTTCGTATATTAGTTTTCCTTTCTACATGCATGCATGGTCATATTTAATTTTCAGTTAGTTGATTTAATTACGTAGTTTGCATGTTAATTTAACTTGTAATAATCTCATGCACACGATTTATTTCTACGTATGCATGCACTTATCTCGATATCGTAATTAATCATGGTTTTGCATGTTATTTAATCTCCATGTGCACTTACTTTGTTACTTTACTGCATGCATATTTAGTCTTTCGCATGTTATTAATGAGATGCATGGATGTTTAATTTACTTATCTATTATTTGCATGTCAGTTAACGTAAATTTCGTATGTGTATTAATGGTTAAATTAATTTTAATTGTAACTGAGAGTTAAAGGATGGTTTAACTAGGGTTAGGACAAGCGGGTCCTTACATATTGCTACATTGGAAACTATCACAACTACAAGAAGAATAAACAATGAACAGGCGATTGATTTTGAGTACACTCCCAATTGTCCTAAAGAAGGAAGCAACACCTTGGTGTTAGTAGTAGTTTTGAAAAAAGGTCCAGGTTATACCTGTCTTGCATGCACATCCTTGTCAAGTGAGCATAGCATACATGGGAGGTGTAGAAACCATCGCACAGGAAGAAAACTTTCTGCCCTCTTGTGTTTTGTATAAGTTGACTGAGGTTCAAAAGTAGTGACTTGCAGGTCAACTACAATCTCCACTATTTTGTAATTGAGTCATAGGTTGTAGTCACTCTAGGATTATAGGGGTTAAGACACTATAAATGTAATGAATCAAGCAATTTTGAGGGTCTGAAGATTGAAGATTGGAGGCCATAGATAGGAATTAATTTACAATGTTATCATTTCTAGCTTTAAGTTTCAAATATTGTTGAACTTTCTCAGTTTCAGTGCTCGTTGGTACCTATTATTTCCTTAACTAATAAAAGCAAGTTATTTCATGGATCACATTTTTCATGATCTTGGTTGATTGAAGTTGGTATTTCTTTGATCTAATGTCTTCTCTCATTCTAGATATCATAGTTGTCTCAAGTAATGTGGGTTTCATGATTATGATACACAAAGTTGATAGTCAGCTCTTTCTATATGTAAGATCGTAGACCTTGCATGTCGATAGAAAGTCTCGCTTGTTGCTATCTAGTTTGTTATTGATAATATCTATTCATTTGAAGTATTACTTTCAAATTTAATAATTTTGCATGACTACATTTGTTCCTTCTATGCACCCTATCTCTTCTACATTTTCGTTTCTAAGTGAATCGGCATAAGTTCCTTTTGCAACCAACATACCACCTTGATCGAATAGGTTGTGTAAGCCTTGAGCTATCCTTGCACAGTTGTGACCCAACAAACAAGACCTTGAAGAGGGGATTTCACAGTCTTTACTCTTTTTTAGGAGAAGCTCTATTTCACGAAGCTTGCGTGTTAGGTGAGTATAAAAGGCCCATCAATAGTTCCTTATTATATTTGTATGGTAATATAATGAAATAAAATTGATTAAATATATATCAAAGGTTTTATAAAGTGATGTTAATTAATTTAATGAAATTAATTTAATAATAATTACCTATGTGTTGTTATTTAATAATTAATAATGTTTCTTGTAAATTTAAGTATTTGTACTTAGTTTGATTTGAAGTTTATCTCACTTTTCAACCAAGGTTATTGTAATGGAAGTAGGTTTGAGTTTTGTTTATCAAATATTTGGATTACTCAAGTATGACAAGACCTAGTTTTGACACTATATGCAAAGGGACAATTGCTATGATATGATAATGACTTAAGCTTAATGAAGAGACTTAGAGTATGGAAATATGAATGTATGACAATAGTATGACTTTAATGCAAGAGGACATATGCAAGTGGATGACCCTTATTGATATGCAAAGGAGTATGACTTAGGTGAAACCTAACCTTGGCAATGATCTTACAAAATGCAAACCTAGGATGAACCTAAATGTAAGTGACATGAATGTTGAGACAAGATTTTGACAAATGTTTGACAACCATGTTTTAGGAAGATGATCTTTGAATCTTGTTGAATTTTTGTTGGATGAATGTCTCTTGTGTTTAATCTTGTTTTGATCAATGTGTTTTGCTTTTGAAATGGGATAACATTCAACTTTTGACAATCAAAGAATACAAGATGTTACAACTTAGACTCAAGGCAATCATGCTCATTTCCACATTCCTTATGGTAGGCAAAGACATTAGGTACTTGAGAGGTAGACTCATTATGAGATTCAAGGAGAATACATAGATGCTTGACCCCACGGGCTCCCCTCCACGGCACTCACTTCTCAGGGCAGCCAAGCATCAGTCCCCATGGAATCTCCCCATGGCGAACTTAGTATCTCTTCCAAGTATCCGAATTTGTCCTTCTCAAGCAACTAGAAGGGTTTTTGGCCTCTAAAAACAAGGTATGTAGTAAGGATTTCTGTTAAGCGTTACTCCTTGATGTCATGCAAGCATGATTGAGACATTAAGCCCATCAAGATACCAAACAAATGTAGTCACGCAAGCGCGATTTAGACCAAGAGGCCCTACTTAGATGTTGATATGAGAAAGAGTTCAAGGGGCATCACTTCCCAAGTAACTGCAATTCCCACGTAACACTTCCTTCAAAGCTTTCGCCCATCAGGTATTTGTTTATAGTGAGTTAGAATGCCAAGGAATTCTAGCCGTACTCACTTTGGGTCGTTCCCTTCTCACGATTATCACTTGCTTGCAAAAGCAAAATGGTCGGGAAGGCAGGCCCTCTAAGGGTGACAAACAATCAAAGACATGAGCATGGTATTGAAGATCTGGATTTCTGATCACCCTAAAAGGATGAGAGCACACTCTCCTACTCCAATGTCATACTCAACAATCAAAGCAAACAAATGTTCATTCCAACCTATTTATAAATCACTAAGTGCCTAATTAAAAATCTCAAACACACAATTTGGTTGTTTCTCCAAGGCAACCTGCAAAACCCAAGTTAGAGGTTTGATTTGTTGTCTTTCACCATCGAATCTGCACAAAACATGTTAGTAGTTTGATTTGTAGTCTTTGCCATGCGTATGCCAAGATCCTGCACAAATAATTAGTACCAAAATCCAAAGCATAGAAAACAGAAAGCAAAAAACACCAAAAATTATTTGCATGAATGCATGATTAATTTGCCAAGCTAAATTAATCTAGATGAAGGTTGCATGATTTTGTTTTTTTCAAAATTTTGACCATTTAGAGCAGCATAATTAAAAACGTCATAACTTTCTCAATATTTATCCAAATTACAAACCGTAAAATGATCTAGAAAGATAACAACGTGATCTAATAAACCCAAAAATCGTTTATTTTAATTCTGCACGCATTTTTTTACGTTTTCAATTGATTATGACTATTTTTTTTTCTTCGAAGAAAAATCTGCAATTTCTCCACAAAAAATCTGCAACTTCACAAAACATTCCAAAAGATATTAGATCCAAGCATGTTCACATCGGGTTCACCAATTAATGTAGCATAGGAATTAGGAATCATCACAAACAAGATAAATCAAAACACTAGACATGAATAACTCAATCAAAAGAAGACTCATTGAAATGAACCTAATTCCGAAGCACACTCAATAGAGATATGAAAACAAAGCATTCAAAGTGAAAATTATGCAAACCAGATGTAGAATTGAATACTCCTTCCATGCGGCTCCATTGTTGTTCTTTCCTCTTCAATGGGTTTGTGGATCTCACCTACAAGTGCACACACAATTGAAAGCAAGATTGATGAAAAGCTCAAGAGTACTAGAAGCATAAGTTTGATAGTCTGATAGGAATTATTAATTTAGAATCCAGGATCAAGGGGTTTTGATTGAAGAAATTCATCCAATTTATAGACAAATTGGAGAAAAGACAAGATTAGCATGACATTGATATTTTGGCAATTGAGTTCAAAAATGGCACAATTGAGTGGAAAAAGGAAGGTTATGACACCTTCTATGTCATGAATTATGGCATCTTTCCAATGCAATGGTTAGAGGACTAAAAGCTTATGACATCTTGCTATGTCAAGAGTATGACACATGAAGCACAAAAATAGGGAGAACTAGAGACAAGTTAATTAGGTGGAAATTAAAATTAGGAAAATTAGAAAATAGGTGGAAATTAGGAATTAGAAATAATGAAAATAGGAAATTAGAAAATTAGGTAATAATGAAATTAGAAATTAGGTAAATTAATTAATAATTTGTCATTTATTAATTAATTCACAAAAAGAGGAATAATTAGCCAACTAAATGAATATTTAATTGTAATGAGAAGACTTTAGGATAAATAAATAAATTATTTAACCTAGAGGAAGAAAATGCCAAACAAGATTAAATGAATAAATCATAAAACCTTGGAAGATGAATTAGAAATGCAAGGATGACAATTAGGTCTTGACAAAGGATAGTTGATATCGATTCGATCATGATTTTGAATTGATAAATGACCAGTGTTGATAAATGATTCGATTGAGGTTGGTTGACAAAAATCAATGACAAATTGACCAAATTGACATGATTGAAAAGGACAAGGATCGATGACAAATCGATCGCAATATGACAAGATTGACAAGGACAAAGATCGACCAAAATCATGATTGAAGATTGTTGTCGACAAGACCAAATTCGAAAATGAGACAGATGAAGAATGTAGAAGAATGACTCGATGTTCGCAAATGATAAAAACCAAGTGCGTGACATAGGAGAAAATGTTAATGCGACGCAAAAACCTAAAATGAGGCAATGCGCAAATGTTAAAGTATGACCTCGCAAGCGTTGACCATTTTTGGGTGTCTACATTTTGCCCCTCTTTGAGACAATGCGATTTTAAGCGTTGTTTCAAAGAATAATAATGAAAATGCCCCAGACAATAACAATGACATATGCATGCCCCCTCGAGGAATTGGTCGGAAACATGCAGAAAAGAGGCCAATTGATCGATAAGAATGACAGAAGATGATAGGTTCGAACAGACTACCAAGATTGATGGAAGAAATGTTAGTAAGTAGAAATTAGACAGAGGACAGGTAGAGATGAAGAAATACTTGCTTTCACCAATGCACAGAAGTAGGTGAGAACCTTTATTTAATGTAGCAAAATGGATGCGTAGCATCATGGCATTGAAGGCCAGAGCTGAAATGCAACCCTTTTTGCAAAAAAGACAGACACATCGCAGACAAACAGCAATCACAATCAAAGAAAGAGACCATGAACCATCCCGGTCACTCTAAATCACTCAGTGACATCATCGAGCAACATAGGAACATGATCGAAGCCAAAGATAAATCAGTAAAAAGATAAGATGCACAAATTCCAAGCAAATCAGACAAACATCTTGATCTTCATTGTCAAAAGTTGAAAGTGCTGATAGGACGATCATGCTGTCTGGTTTCAGGAAATGTGGTATCCCGTCTAAGACAGGACACAGTCTGGTTTCGAGTATACCACACCCTGTATAAGACCCATGATAGTGTGACAAGGACAAATGATTCGGATACTGATAGTCGATTGATAAGACAATTTGGATCAGTTTGAACGTTTGAGTTGATTGAATAAGTTCATCTGTTAATGCATGATTTCATTAAAGCACAGCGTTTGATTGCAAGTCGTTGGATGTATACTCAGTGATCTGTCGATGCATAAAGGGAATACTTTATTGCAAAAATGCGTGTTTTTGTTTTTGGAGTTTTACAATTTTTTTGTATTATTTTTTTAGGACTTTATTTGACTTTTTATGAATTTTTTTCAGGACATTATTTGATTTTTATGAGATTTTTTTTTCAGGACATTATTCGATTTTTTTTTTTGAATTATTTCAAGACATTATTTGGTTTTTTTTACACTTTTTTCAGGACTTTTTTTCAATTTTTAAAACTTTTTTCAGGACATTTTTCAATTTTTAAGACTTTTTTTTAGGACATTTTTGCATGACATTGTTTGATTTTTATGATTTTTGCCCCCAGTGTCTAGCAAGGCAAGGAATATGACAGGTGAATAAATAGGCTTTCTGAAATGATGGTGGATAGAAGGAAGACAAAGGTCTTTTATTATGAAGACAAGACGGATGCAATTTTCAAGGGCTATGGTGTGATGGGACAAGAGACTGGATATGACAATGTAAAGCAGTGAAATGGCATGAGGGACATGTCAAGAGGTTTTTGAAAAATATGTTTTGCATTTCATGTCCTTATGTCAGATCAAGATCAAGGGACAAAAAGAGTGTATGGATAGCGATAAGATATGGACAGGATAAGCAAGACCAAGAATGGATAAGGGATATGGACTGAAGGTTGGGGTTTGGCTAAGGGATAATGGCAAAAAGTTGCAATAAGATAGGGAATATGGATGAAAGGTTGTAATAAGCAAATGGATAAATGACCAAAAGCTATGATAGACTAAAAGCTGCAAACGAGATGTGTGATGCTCATGAAGATCCTCAGCCTTGTCAAGATCAAAGGTGGAAAGGGAAATTGGACATGAGGGACAATAGGATATGAAGGGTAATGACAGGGGTTCGATAGGATAATGGAACAATGAAGGACAAAAGGATATGATAGGATAAAACCTGCCCCCAAGTGTGATGTGCAAGAAGTTCATAGATTACGCATGACGCTTGTTTGCCAGGTTTTCATCACGGTACTTGCCCAAGGCGCCTATTTGCCAGGTTTTCACCAGTGGACGAATTATTTTTTCTTGACTTTTTTTCTTTTCTTTTTCTTTTTTTTTTTTTTTTTTTTTTTTTGACTTTTTCAGTAGAAGTTGGACACATGATAGGGGATGGAAGAAGGACTCAAGTGTCTTTTTATTTGGATAGTAGCCTTGAAAAGAATGGACCATGACCTTTAAAAGTATGCTCAAAGACGTTGGTAGGATAAGGACATGGACAATGAGATGAAACTAAGGCAAGGATTTACGCAAAGGATTGGATCAAAGGGATGGAAGGATGGAAAATATGCATTGGATAATGGATAGGGTATTGGAAGAACTGGGCTTGAGTGGATGAAAATGAAGGCAAGATCAACATTGGCACACACCTTGAGGGGTGATGGATTGATGGAGGAAAGATGTATTTTGGATATTGAGATTTTGATGGAGGAATAGCATGGGATTTTGGGACATAAGGGCCCAAAATTGATGAAGGAGGTGATGGAGAAATAGATTTGAGAGGTTTGGATGGAGGAATAGCAACTTTGGATGCCAATTTTGATGTTTCTTTAGGCTTTTGTGCTTCAAGGAGCTTCTTGGGGATCCACATGGTTTTTGACTTTTCATGCTTTTGTGGTTCCTTGGAGTGCATTGCTTGCACAAGGGATTTAGGAACCCATATATATTTTGACCTTGCTTTATTTTGCTCAGTGGGCCTTTGTGGCCTTTTGGATATTTCTTTTTCTTTATAGATCATATTGTTCTTTGTTTTGACATGTCGATTATATTGGACATGTTGATCCTTGAATACATGTGGATTGCTAGACTTATGATGCTTATACTTGGCATCCAAATTGCTTGGAGGAGGAAAGGAATGCATGGATGGATAGGAATGAAATGGAGTTCTTTTGGATTGATGAAATTGACTCAAGGATGTGTGCCTTTGCTGATGTTGCATAGGAGATGGAGGGATATAGGGACCTAGAATGGATGAAAGCGATGATGGGGAAGGTGGACATTTGGATTTTGACTTTGAAGGGATACCAACGCCTTGAGTGTGAGCTTTGTAGCCATGACCATTAGTATATTCTTTAACATGAAGGGATTCTTGCTTATGGAGATCTACCCCTTTGCCTTTATCAATATTTTGACTAATAGGATACTCTTTTCTTTGGGACGAAGACGCGAGTCCATTATGAGGTGGATATGGTATGAGAGAAATAATGAGATCTTGAAGTGGATTAGATTTCACCAAAGTGGAAGAACCCATTATGCATGTCAAGGGTTCATGAACATCTTGCACTGACACGTTAGAATCATGAGGGGGATTAGGATCATGAGGGGGACTAGGATTGTGTAGTGGACATGGTTCAATGACAGGTTCTTCAAGAGATGGAATGGGAGAAATAATGGGATCATCACAAGGAGTGAGATCTTGCAGTGGATGTGCTGGATTAGGATGTGGAGATGGAGGAACAAGTGGATCTTGTGGAGGATCTGAAGGAATGATAGGGTCTTGTGTTGGAAATGAACTTGGAAGGATACTTTGACCTTGACAAGGAGGAAGATCATTGGATTCCTCTTTAAAATTGCTTTGCTCTTGACTTTTAATGGGATCATTGGAAAGGATGGAAGGGATATCTGGAATGTCAATGGGATTTGAAAGGACATTTTGTTCATGAAATGGAAGGGGATTGTTTGGGATTGGATGGACTGGGATATCTTGATCTTGCCCAGGGAATGGAGTGTCAATAGGACTTTGGATAGGATGGACAAGAATAGGGGAATCATCGTGAGTGTCTGGGAACATGGGGTCCTGGTCAACAATTGGATGGGATGATAAGGTTTCAGGATCTTGATCTTGATTTGTTTTAAGACATGTTTCTTCATGCTCTAAATTATCCTCTTGACATGAGGTTGGACTTTGGATATGCATGGAGGATTCTGACAAGGGATCAATGGTTTGGCGTGAAGGAAATGCACTTTGAACCTTTGTGATGGATTCTGGCAAGGAATCAATGCTTGAACATGAGGAAGCGGGACTTCGAATGGGGTCCTCTAAAATAGGTAATGGCAATAAAGTGCATGGTGGCATGGGGTCTTGTATTTCTAAAACATGACAAGGATGTGCATCTTGAATTGGATTATTTTGGCAATCAATTATGGATAGCTCTTGGATAATTGCAGCCTTGGGTGTATTGTTTAATGAGGACAATATGGAAGGTTCTTGTGAAACTTTTAAAGGTGTAGGGATAGATGCCACTGGAGAGTCAATTTTCTTGTGAGGGGATGAGGCATTGCTAGACATAAGTGTATTATCTTTATCTTCCTCAAAAGACTCACTTAGTTTTTTCCTTAAGAGCATTGCAATAAGGCCACCTTTCTTTCGAGGTTTTGACATAGTTGGACTTGGAATTTGAACTTGTTTTTGATTTGATGTCATGTTTTGATTTTGGACTTGGTTCAATTGTTTTGACATGTTTGAAACTTGGGTTGGTGTGTGTTGCAACCTTTGTTTTTGAATATTTGGTTGCGGTTGTTGACATTGATATGTTGATTGAACTTGAACTTGTTTTTGATTTGATGTCATTTTTTGATATTGAACTAGATGTTGATCATTTTGGTTTGACATGTTCAAAATTCGGCTTGGTGCATGTTGCAAGTTTTGTTTTTGAATTGGTGATTGTGGTTGTTGACATTGATATTCCACCATTGGTTGAACCATTTGTTGACATTGTATAGTTGGTTGGACATATTGTTGAAATTGAACCATTGATTGTGTTGGTTGCATATGTTGAACAATTGGTTGTGATGGTTGACAATCTGATTGATAGAAAACACCTTGTTCTTGTTGTGGAGGCACATAATGTTGAAATTGATGTTGTCTCCTTTTTTGTAATTGTTTCATCATCTCTATTTGTGAGAGGAGAGCTGGTATGTCTGACCGTTCAAGAAGAGATCTTACATCAATTGGCTCAAAATTTGGATTTTGACATGGAAATTTTCGAAACATTTTGGACATTTGAGATCTAATCTTCTCACTGTTTATCACTTTTTGCTCCAATATCTCCTTTTCTTGAGCTAGTTTCTCCTCTAGTTTTTGTATTTGGACATTTAAATCATCATGATAAGTTTGACCAATGTTGCTTTGTTGTTGGGTTGGATAGAATTGTGATTGCATTGTTGGTTGATATGTCAAACTTTGTTGCATCATTGGTGCTTGGAACCTTGTTTCAATAGACATGTCACTATGCAATGCAACTATATTTGGAATTTTTGATTTTAAAAGGATAATGTATGATATGCAACTAAATGCAACCTAAAATAGATGAAAATGCAATCTATGTTAAGAATGCAATCTATGTTTTTGTTGTTTTTGAAGATTTTGACAAACTTATGAATGCAAATCTAAGAGAGGGACCCTTAGGAAATTGAAATGATGTCTAGACCTCAAAGGACAAAAGGACCAAATGACAAAAGGACAAATGACAAAGTCTCCCCTATATGCTTGGATACTAAGCTAGGTTTGACGAAATGATATTGATGACAAAAGGACAAAAGGTTTGATAAGGTCTAGACTTCCTAACAATGACTTAAGGTTTATCAAAGATTTGGATTACTCAAGTATGACAAGACCTAGTTTTGACACTATATGCAAAGGGACAATTGCTATGATATGATAATGACTTAAGCTTAATGAAGAGACTTAGGGTATGGAAATATGAATGTATGACAATAGTATGACTTTAATGCAAGAGGACATATGCAAGTGGATGACCCTTATTGATATGCAAAGGAGTATGACTTAGGTGAAACCTAACCTTGGCAATGATCTTACAAAATGCAAACCTAGGATGAACCTAAATGTAAGTGACATGAATGTTGAGACAAGATTTTGACAAATGTTTGACAACCATGTTTTAGGAAGATGATCTTTGAATCTTGTTGAATTTTTGTTGGATGAATGTCTCTTGTGTTTAATCTTGTTTTGATCAATGTGTTTTGCTTTTTAAATGGGATAACATTCAACTTTTGACAATCAAAGAATACAAGATGTTACAACTTAGACTCAAGGCAATCATGCTCATTTCCACATTCCTTATGGTAGGCAAAGACATTAGGTACTTGAGAGGTAGACTCATTATGAGATTCAAGGAGAATACATAGATGCTTGACCCCACGGGCTCCCCTCCACGGCACTCACTTCTCAGGGCAGCCAAGCATCAGTCCCCATGGAATCTCCCCATGGCGAACTTAGTATCTCTTCCAAGTATCCGAATTTGTCCTTCTCAAGCAACTAGAAGGGTTTTTGGCCTCTAAAAACAAGGTATGTAGTAAGGATTTCTGTTAAGCGTTACTCCTTGATGTCATGCAAGCATGATTGAGACATTAAGCCCATCAAGATACCAAACAAATGTAGTCACGCAAGCGCGATTTAGACCAAGAGGCCCTACTTAGATGTTGATATGAGAAAGAGTTCAAGGGGCATCACTTCCCAAGTAACTGCAATTCCCACGTAACACTTCCTTCAAAGCTTTCGCCCATCAGGTATTTGTTTATAGTGAGTTAGAATGCCAAGGAATTCTAGCCGTACTCACTTTGGGTCGTTCCCTTCTCACGATTATCACTTGCTTGCAAAAGCAAAGTGGTCGGGAAGGCAGGCCCTCTAAGGGTGACAAACAATCAAAGACATGAGCATGGTATTGAAGATCTGGATTTCTGATCACCCTAAAAGGATGAGAGCACACTCTCCTACTCCAATGTCATACTCAACAATCAAAGCAAACAAATGTTCATTCCAACCTATTTATAAATCACTAAGTGCCTAATTAAAAATCTCAAACACACAATTTGGTTGTTTCTCCAAGGCAACCTGCAAAACCCAAGTTAGAGGTTTGATTTGTTGTCTTTCACCATCGAATCTGCACAAAACATGTTAGTAGTTTGATTTGTAGTCTTTGCCATGCGTATGCCAAGATCCTGCACAAATAATTAGTACCAAAATCCAAAGCATAGAAAACAGAAAGCAAAAAACACCAAAAATTATTTGCATGAATGCATGATTAATTTGCCAAGCTAAATTAATCTAGATGAAGGTTGCATGATTTTGTTTTTTTCAAAATTTTGACCATTTAGAGCAGCATAATTAAAAACGTCATAACTTTCTCAATATTTATCCAAATTACAAACCGTAAAATGATCTAGAAAGATAACAACGTGATCTAATAAACCCAAAAATCGTTTATTTTAATTCTGCACGCATTTTTTTACGTTTTCAATTGATTATGACTATTTTTTTTTCTTCGAAGAAAAATCTGCAATTTCTCCACAAAAAATCTGCAACTTCACAAAACATTCCAAAAGATATTAGATCCAAGCATGTTCACATCGGGTTCACCAATTAATGTAGCATAGGAATTAGGAATCATCACAAACAAGATAAATCAAAACACTAGACATGAATAACTCAATCAAAAGAAGACTCATTGAAATGAACCTAATTCCGAAGCACACTCAATAGAGATATGAAAACAAAGCATTCAAAGTGAAAATTATGCAAACCAGATGTAGAATTGAATACTCCTTCCATGCGGCTCCATTGTTGTTCTTTCCTCTTCAATGGGTTTGTGGATCTCACCTACAAGTGCACACACAATTGAAAGCAAGATTGATGAAAAGCTCAAGAGTACTAGAAGCATAAGTTTGATAGTCTGATAGGAATTATTAATTTAGAATCCAGGATCAAGGGGTTTTGATTGAAGAAATTCATCCAATTTATAGACAAATTGGAGAAAAGACAAGATTAGCATGACATTGATATTTTGGCAATTGAGTTCAAAAATGGCACAATTGAGTGGAAAAAGGAAGGTTATGACACCTTCTATGTCATGAATTATGGCATCTTTCCAATGCAATGGTTAGAGGACTAAAAGCTTATGACATCTTGCTATGTCAAGAGTATGACACATGAAGCACAAAAATAGGGAGAACTAGAGACAAGTTAATTAGGTGGAAATTAAAATTAGGAAAATTAGAAAATAGGTGGAAATTAGGAATTAGAAATAATGAAAATAGGAAATTAGAAAATTAGGTAATAATGAAATTAGAAATTAGGTAAATTAATTAATAATTTGTCATTTATTAATTAATTCACAAAAAGAGGAATAATTAGCCAACTAAATGAATATTTAATTGTAATGAGAAGACTTTAGGATAAATAAATAAATTATTTAACCTAGAGGAAGAAAATGCCAAACAAGATTAAATGAATAAATCATAAAACCTTGGAAGATGAATTAGAAATGCAAGGATGACAATTAGGTCTTGACAAAGGATAGTTGATATCGATTCGATCATGATTTTGAATTGATAAATGACCAGTGTTGATAAATGATTCGATTGAGGTTGGTTGACAAAAATCAATGACAAATTGACCAAATTGACATGATTGAAAAGGACAAGGATCGATGACAAATCGATCGCAATATGACAAGATTGACAAGGACAAAGATCGACCAAAATCATGATTGAAGATTGTTGTCGACAAGACCAAATTCAAAAATGAGACAGATGAAGAATGTAGAAGAATGACTCGATGTTCGCAAATGATAAAAACCAAGTGCGTGACATAGGAGAAAATGTTAATGCGACGCAAAAACCTAAAATGAGGCAATGCGCAAATGTTAAAGTATGACCTCGCAAGCGTTGACCATTTTTGGGTGTCTACATTTTGCCCCTCTTTGAGACAATGCGATTTTAAGCGTTGTTTCAAAGAATAATAATGAAAATGCCCCAGACAATAACAATGACATATGCATGCCCCCTCGAGGAATTGGTCGGAAACATGCAGAAAAGAGGCCAATTGATCGATAAGAATGACAGAAGATGATAGGTTCGAACAGACTACCAAGATTGATGGAAGAAATGTTAGTAAGTAGAAATTAGACAGAGGACAGGTAGAGATGAAGAAATACTTGCTTTCACCAATGCACAGAAGTAGGTGAGAACCTTTATTTAATGTAGCAAAATGGATGCGTAGCATCATGGCATTGAAGGCCAGAGCTGAAATGCAACCCTTTTTGCAAAAAAGACAGACACATCGCAGACAAACAGCAATCACAATCAAAGAAAGAGACCATGAACCATCCCGGTCACTCTAAATCACTCAGTGACATCATCGAGCAACATAGGAACATGATCGAAGCCAAAGATAAATCAGTAAAAAGATAAGATGCACAAATTCCAAGCAAATCAGACAAACATCTTGATCTTCATTGTCAAAAGTTGAAAGTGCTGATAGGACGATCATGCTGTCTGGTTTCAGGAAATGTGGTATCCCGTCTAAGACAGGACACAGTCTGGTTTCGAGTATACCACACCCTGTATAAGACCCATGATAGTGTGACAAGGACAAATGATTCGGATACTGATAGTCGATTGATAAGACAATTTGGATCAGTTTGAACGTTTGAGTTGATTGAATAAGTTCATCTGTTAATGCATGATTTCATTAAAGCACAGCGTTTGATTGCAAGTCGTTGGATGTATACTCAGTGATCTGTCGATGCATAAAGGGAATACTTTATTGCAAAAATGCGTGTTTTTGTTTTTGGAGTTTTACAATTTTTTTGTATTATTTTTTTAGGACTTTATTTGACTTTTTATGAATTTTTTTCAGGACATTATTTGATTTTTATGAGATTTTTTTTTCAGGACATTATTCGATTTTTTTTTTTGAATTATTTCAAGACATTATTTGGTTTTTTTTACACTTTTTTCAGGACTTTTTTTCAATTTTTAAAACTTTTTTCAGGACATTTTTCAATTTTTAAGACTTTTTTTTAGGACATTTTTGCATGACATTGTTTGATTTTTATGATTTTTGCCCCCAGTGTCTAGCAAGGCAAGGAATATGACAGGTGAATAAATAGGCTTTCTGAAATGATGGTGGATAGAAGGAAGACAAAGGTCTTTTATTATGAAGACAAGACGGATGCAATTTTCAAGGGCTATGGTGTGATGGGACAAGAGACTGGATATGACAATGTAAAGCAGTGAAATGGCATGAGGGACATGTCAAGAGGTTTTTGAAAAATATGTTTTGCATTTCATGTCCTTATGTCAGATCAAGATCAAGGGACAAAAAGAGTGTATGGATAGCGATAAGATATGGACAGGATAAGCAAGACCAAGAATGGATAAGGGATATGGACTGAAGGTTGGGGTTTGGCTAAGGGATAATGGCAAAAAGTTGCAATAAGATAGGGAATATGGATGAAAGGTTGTAATAAGCAAATGGATAAATGACCAAAAGCTATGATAGACTAAAAGCTGCAAACGAGATGTGTGATGCTCATGAAGATCCTCAGCCTTGTCAAGATCAAAGGTGGAAAGGGAAATTGGACATGAGGGACAATAGGATATGAAGGGTAATGACAGGGGTTCGATAGGATAATGGAACAATGAAGGACAAAAGGATATGATAGGATAAAACCTGCCCCCAAGTGTGATGTGCAAGAAGTTCATAGATTACGCATGACGCTTGTTTGCCAGGTTTTCATCACGGTACTTGCCCAAGGCGCCTATTTGCCAGGTTTTCACCAGTGGACGAATTATTTTTTCTTGACTTTTTTTCTTTTCTTTTTCTTTTTTTTTTTTTTTTTTTTTTTTTGACTTTTTCAGTAGAAGTTGGACACATGATAGGGGATGGAAGAAGGACTCAAGTGTCTTTTTATTTGGATAGTAGCCTTGAAAAGAATGGACCATGACCTTTAAAAGTATGCTCAAAGACGTTGGTAGGATAAGGACATGGACAATGAGATGAAACTAAGGCAAGGATTTACGCAAAGGATTGGATCAAAGGGATGGAAGGATGGAAAATATGCATTGGATAATGGATAGGGTATTGGAAGAACTGGGCTTGAGTGGATGAAAATGAAGGCAAGATCAACATTGGCACACACCTTGAGGGGTGATGGATTGATGGAGGAAAGATGTATTTTGGATATTGAGATTTTGATGGAGGAATAGCATGGGATTTTGGGACATAAGGGCCCAAAATTGATGAAGGAGGTGATGGAGAAATAGATTTGAGAGGTTTGGATGGAGGAATAGCAACTTTGGATGCCAATTTTGATGTTTCTTTAGGCTTTTGTGCTTCAAGGAGCTTCTTGGGGATCCACATGGTTTTTGACTTTTCATGCTTTTGTGGTTCCTTGGAGTGCATTGCTTGCACAAGGGATTTAGGAACCCATATATATTTTGACCTTGCTTTATTTTGCTCAGTGGGCCTTTGTGGCCTTTTGGATATTTCTTTTTCTTTATAGATCATATTGTTCTTTGTTTTGACATGTCGATTATATTGGACATGTTGATCCTTGAATACATGTGGATTGCTAGACTTATGATGCTTATACTTGGCATCCAAATTGCTTGGAGGAGGAAAGGAATGCATGGATGGATAGGAATGAAATGGAGTTCTTTTGGATTGATGAAATTGACTCAAGGATGTGTGCCTTTGCTGATGTTGCATAGGAGATGGAGGGATATAGGGACCTAGAATGGATGAAAGCGATGATGGGGAAGGTGGACATTTGGATTTTGACTTTGAAGGGATACCAACGCCTTGAGTGTGAGCTTTGTAGCCATGACCATTAGTATATTCTTTAACATGAAGGGATTCTTGCTTATGGAGATCTACCCCTTTGCCTTTATCAATATTTTGACTAATAGGATACTCTTTTCTTTGGGACGAAGACGCGAGTCCATTATGAGGTGGATATGGTATGAGAGAAATAATGAGATCTTGAAGTGGATTAGATTTCACCAAAGTGGAAGAACCCATTATGCATGTCAAGGGTTCATGAACATCTTGCACTGACACATTAGAATCATGAGGGGGATTAGGATCATGAGGGGGACTAGGATTGTGTAGTGGACATGGTTCAATGACAGGTTCTTCAAGAGATGGAATGGGAGAAATAATGGGATCATCACAAGGAGTGAGATCTTGCAGTGGATGTGCTGGATTAGGATGTGGAGATGGAGGAACAAGTGGATCTTGTGGAGGATCTGAAGGAATGATAGGGTCTTGTGTTGGAAATGAACTTGGAAGGATACTTTGACCTTGACAAGGAGGAAGATCATTGGATTCCTCTTTAAAATTGCTTTGCTCTTGACTTTTAATGGGATCATTGGAAAGGATGGAAGGGATATCTGGAATGTCAATGGGATTTGAAAGGACATTTTGTTCATGAAATGGAAGGGGATTGTTTGGGATTGGATGGACTGGGATATCTTGATCTTGCCCAGGGAATGGAGTGTCAATAGGACTTTGGATAGGATGGACAAGAATAGGGGAATCATCGTGAGTGTCTGGGAACATGGGGTCCTGGTCAACAATTGGATGGGATGATAAGGTTTCAGGATCTTGATCTTGATTTGTTTTAAGACATGTTTCTTCATGCTCTAAATTATCCTCTTGACATGAGGTTGGACTTTGGATATGCATGGAGGATTCTGACAAGGGATCAATGGTTTGGCGTGAAGGAAATGCACTTTGAACCTTTGTGATGGATTCTGGCAAGGAATCAATGCTTGAACATGAGGAAGCGGGACTTCGAATGGGGTCCTCTAAAATAGGTAATGGCAATAAAGTGCATGGTGGCATGGGGTCTTGTATTTCTAAAACATGACAAGGATGTGCATCTTGAATTGGATTATTTTGGCAATCAATTATGGATAGCTCTTGGATAATTGCAGCCTTGGGTGTATTGTTTAATGAGGACAATATGGAAGGTTCTTGTGAAACTTTTAAAGGTGTAGGGATAGATGCCACTGGAGAGTCAATTTTCTTGTGAGGGGATGAGGCATTGCTAGACATAAGTGTATTATCTTTATCTTCCTCAAAAGACTCACTTAGTTTTTTCCTTAAGAGCATTGCAATAAGGCCACCTTTCTTTCGAGGTTTTGACATAGTTGGACTTGGAATTTGAACTTGTTTTTGATTTGATGTCATGTTTTGATTTTGGACTTGGTTCAATTGTTTTGACATGTTTGAAACTTGGGTTGGTGTGTGTTGCAACCTTTGTTTTTGAATATTTGGTTGCGGTTGTTGACATTGATATGTTGATTGAACTTGAACTTGTTTTTGATTTGATGTCATTTTTTGATATTGAACTAGATGTTGATCATTTTGGTTTGACATGTTCAAAATTCGGCTTGGTGCATGTTGCAAGTTTTGTTTTTGAATTGGTGATTGTGGTTGTTGACATTGATATTCCACCATTGGTTGAACCATTTGTTGACATTGTATAGTTGGTTGGACATATTGTTGAAATTGAACCATTGATTGTGTTGGTTGCATATGTTGAACAATTGGTTGTGATGGTTGACAATCTGATTGATAGAAAACACCTTGTTCTTGTTGTGGAGGCACATAATGTTGAAATTGATGTTGTCTCCTTTTTTGTAATTGTTTCATCATCTCTATTTGTGAGAGGAGAGCTGGTATGTCTGACCGTTCAAGAAGAGATCTTACATCAATTGGCTCAAAATTTGGATTTTGACATGGAAATTTTCGAAACATTTTGGACATTTGAGATCTAATCTTCTCACTGTTTATCACTTTTTGCTCCAATATCTCCTTTTCTTGAGCTAGTTTCTCCTCTAGTTTTTGTATTTGGACATTTAAATCATCATGATAAGTTTGACCAATGTTGCTTTGTTGTTGGGTTGGATAGAATTGTGATTGCATTGTTGGTTGATATGTCAAACTTTGTTGCATCATTGGTGCTTGGAACCTTGTTTCAATAGACATGTCACTATGCAATGCAACTATATTTGGAATTTTTGATTTTAAAAGGATAATGTATGATATGCAACTAAATGCAACCTAAAATAGATGAAAATGCAATCTATGTTAAGAATGCAATCTATGTTTTTGTTGTTTTTGAAGATTTTGACAAACTTATGAATGCAAATCTAAGAGAGGGACCCTTAGGAAATTGAAATGATGTCTAGACCTCAAAGGACAAAAGGACCAAATGACAAAAGGACAAATGACAAAGTCTCCCCTATATGCTTGGATACTAAGCTAGGTTTGACGAAATGATATTGATGACAAAAGGACAAAAGGTTTGATAAGGTCTAGACTTCCTAACAATGACTTAAGGTTTATCAAAGATTTGGATTACTCAAGTATGACAAGACCTAGTTTTGACACTATATGCAAAGGGACAATTGCTATGATATGATAATGACTTAAGCTTAATGAAGAGACTTAGGGTATGGAAATATGAATGTATGACAATAGTATGACTTTAATGCAAGAGGACATATGCAAGTGGATGACCCTTATTGATATGCAAAGGAGTATGACTTAGGTGAAACCTAACCTTGGCAATGATCTTACAAAATGCAAACCTAGGATGAACCTAAATGTAAGTGACATGAATGTTGAGACAAGATTTTGACAAATGTTTGACAACCATGTTTTAGGAAGATGATCTTTGAATCTTGTTGAATTTTTGTTGGATGAATGTCTCTTGTGTTTAATCTTGTTTTGATCAATGTGTTTTGCTTTTTAAATGGGATAACATTCAACTTTTGACAATCAAAGAATACAAGATGTTACAACTTAGACTCAAGGCAATCATGCTCATTTCCACATTCCTTATGGTAGGCAAAGACATTAGGTACTTGAGAGGTAGACTCATTATGAGATTCAAGGAGAATACATAGATGCTTGACCCCACGGGCTCCCCTCCACGGCACTCACTTCTCAGGGCAGCCAAGCATCAGTCCCCATGGAATCTCCCCATGGCGAACTTAGTATCTCTTCCAAGTATCCGAATTTGTCCTTCTCAAGCAACTAGAAGGGTTTTTGGCCTCTAAAAACAAGGTATGTAGTAAGGATTTCTGTTAAGCGTTACTCCTTGATGTCATGCAAGCATGATTGAGACATTAAGCCCATCAAGATACCAAACAAATGTAGTCACGCAAGCGCGATTTAGACCAAGAGGCCCTACTTAGATGTTGATATGAGAAAGAGTTCAAGGGGCATCACTTCCCAAGTAACTGCAATTCCCACGTAACACTTCCTTCAAAGCTTTCGCCCATCAGGTATTTGTTTATAGTGAGTTAGAATGCCAAGGAATTCTAGCCGTACTCACTTTGGGTCGTTCCCTTCTCACGATTATCACTTGCTTGCAAAAGCAAAGTGGTCGGGAAGGCAGGCCCTCTAAGGGTGACAAACAATCAAAGACATGAGCATGGTATTGAAGATCTGGATTTCTGATCACCCTAAAAGGATGAGAGCACACTCTCCTACTCCAATGTCATACTCAACAATCAAAGCAAACAAATGTTCATTCCAACCTATTTATAAATCACTAAGTGCCTAATTAAAAATCTCAAACACACAATTTGGTTGTTTCTCCAAGGCAACCTGCAAAACCCAAGTTAGAGGTTTGATTTGTTGTCTTTCACCATCGAATCTGCACAAAACATGTTAGTAGTTTGATTTGTAGTCTTTGCCATGCGTATGCCAAGATCCTGCACAAATAATTAGTACCAAAATCCAAAGCATAGAAAACAGAAAGCAAAAAACACCAAAAATTATTTGCATGAATGCATGATTAATTTGCCAAGCTAAATTAATCTAGATGAAGGTTGCATGATTTTGTTTTTTTCAAAATTTTGACCATTTAGAGCAGCATAATTAAAAACGTCATAACTTTCTCAATATTTATCCAAATTACAAACCGTAAAATGATCTAGAAAGATAACAACGTGATCTAATAAACCCAAAAATCGTTTATTTTAATTCTGCACGCATTTTTTTACGTTTTCAATTGATTATGACTATTTTTTTTTCTTCGAAGAAAAATCTGCAATTTCTCCACAAAAAATCTGCAACTTCACAAAACATTCCAAAAGATATTAGATCCAAGCATGTTCACATCGGGTTCACCAATTAATGTAGCATAGGAATTAGGAATCATCACAAACAAGATAAATCAAAACACTAGACATGAATAACTCAATCAAAAGAAGACTCATTGAAATGAACCTAATTCCGAAGCACACTCAATAGAGATATGAAAACAAAGCATTCAAAGTGAAAATTATGCAAACCAGATGTAGAATTGAATACTCCTTCCATGCGGCTCCATTGTTGTTCTTTCCTCTTCAATGGGTTTGTGGATCTCACCTACAAGTGCACACACAATTGAAAGCAAGATTGATGAAAAGCTCAAGAGTACTAGAAGCATAAGTTTGATAGTCTGATAGGAATTATTAATTTAGAATCCAGGATCAAGGGGTTTTGATTGAAGAAATTCATCCAATTTATAGACAAATTGGAGAAAAGACAAGATTAGCATGACATTGATATTTTGGCAATTGAGTTCAAAAATGGCACAATTGAGTGGAAAAAAGAAGGTTATGACACCTTCTATGTCATGAATTATGGCATCTTTCCAATGCAATGGTTAGAGGACTAAAAGCTTATGACATCTTGCTATGTCAAGAGTATGACACATGAAGCACAAAAATAGGGAGAACTAGAGACAAGTTAATTAGGTGGAAATTAAAATTAGGAAAATTAGAAAATAGGTGGAAATTAGGAATTAGAAATAATGAAAATAGGAAATTAGAAAATTAGGTAATAATGAAATTAGAAATTAGGTAAATTAATTAATAATTTGTCATTTATTAATTAATTCACAAAAAGAGGAATAATTAGCCAACTAAATGAATATTTAATTGTAATGAGAAGACTTTAGGATAAATAAATAAATTATTTAACCTAGAGGAAGAAAATGCCAAACAAGATTAAATGAATAAATCATAAAACCTTGGAAGATGAATTAGAAATGCAAGGATGACAATTAGGTCTTGACAAAGGATAGTTGATATCGATTCGATCATGATTTTGAATTGATAAATGACCAGTGTTGATAAATGATTCGATTGAGGTTGGTTGACAAAAATCAATGACAAATTGACCAAATTGACATGATTGAAAAGGACAAGGATCGATGACAAATCGATCGCAATATGACAAGATTGACAAGGACAAAGATCGACCAAAATCATGATTGAAGATTGTTGTCGACAAGACCAAATTCAAAAATGAGACAGATGAAGAATGTAGAAGAATGACTCGATGTTCGCAAATGATAAAAACCAAGTGCGTGACATAGGAGAAAATGTTAATGCGACGCAAAAACCTAAAATGAGGCAATGCGCAAATGTTAAAGTATGACCTCGCAAGCGTTGACCATTTTTGGGTGTCTACAGATGTTATTATGATGTAATTTAAGTGAAATGATCTTGTAGAATTTATGTTAGCAATTGTGATGTTAATAGTATGTAGTTTGAAGTATATGCTAATTATTTATCATTTTATGATATGTAGGAACATTTGGATGTGGGTCCTAAAATGAACCCAGTCTTAATGGTTAAATGATTGTAATCAGTTTTTCAATTAAGTGAAATTAAATGGGAATGAACTTTTAGCTATGTTAGATTTCTCATTAATGTTTATTTCTTAATGAATGGATTAAATTGACAACTATGATTAGATATAGATTCTTTATGCATTGTGAGTTGTTAATTAACAATGTTAATGAACCTTACAGGACAGTTTAGCATTATTTCTTCTACATGTGCATGTGAGTTTATTAAGTTATCTTTATTAGAATAATACATCAGGTTACACATTTAAATGTTTTAAATGTTTTTTTTTCCACCTCTTAGTTGAGTTAGATTAGTTAGATCCTCTGGGATTTATTTATCGATGTTATAAGTTCACATAAGGTAAGATTATTTAGCATGATATGAAGGCTGATTTTTTAGCATCATAAAGAAGAAGGATCTAAAATCATGGTTTTACTAGATTAAGACAACTAAATTTTTTAGATTTGCATATAAGTTTCACATTTTCATGTTGTAGTTATCCAGGCCTTGTATTTCATCAATTGATTGGTTTATTGGAAAGAAATTGATCTTCATAATATTTGGTATTAAATTTGTATAATTTCAAACATAAGGAACATAAAGACCATAAAGTGTATAAAGGAGGGCAATCTAAATAGCCACTTTTAGCGATCAAGCAAATTGACAATAAATACTAATTGGTCCATAGTTATCCAAAGATATATTAACTTACATGTTAACTTAATTTAAAAAACGTAACCTTATTAATACATAATCATTTACTTAAATATAACATATTCTCTCCAACACTCAATTACATTTTTATATAAGAAAAAATGGGAGGAGAGGAGCGGCAAGCGGGAAATTCAAATTTCAAACATGGGGATGGTAGAACTCATGGGGATGGCGGTCTTTTTGCAGTTGGAGCTGGTAATCATGCAGGTCCCTAAGCATCTCAGAGTACTGAGAGGGACAAGGCGACAGTCAAATTGGTGGGAGATAAATATTCCAAAACTGGGGACCCACATGATAGAGGTAAAGAAAATAAATGGTTGGCTCTTTTTGGAGTCAGGCCTTTGGTGCAATCTGGACTTCCGGAAGTTAAAAATCTTTCTGATTTGGCGACAGGGGTTTTTGCTATATATGTACCAGATAAGCTAGTTGATTTCACTGTGTCTGGCTTAGCTATGACTCTGGTTGGATGGTTTGTTGGTTTTAGACCTAACATCGATGTTGTAAGGAACTTTATAAGGAGAAAATGGGTTCTTAAAGGTCAAGTGGATGTGGCGGCTTTTCCTAGAGGTTTTTTCTCCTTTGCTTTTAATAATGAAGAAGATATGAATAAAGCACTATGTGAAGGGTCGTGGATGTTTGGCAAGTCAACCTTGGATTTATAGAAATGGGCTCCTAACCTTCCTTTAGATGATTCTTTTTTTGTGTCGGTGCATGTGTGGACGTGTCTTCATGGCCTTCCATTAGAGTTCTAGAATGAGGAGGTCTTTAAATGGATTGCGGGATCATTTGGTGAACTTCTATCGATCAACCCGATGACTGCAGCTAAATCTAGGTTGGTTTTTGCTCGTATTTGTGTTAATGTTAATCAAATGACGGATATGCCTCAATCTATTAAGATTTTGTCCAAATTGGGGAAATGGACCCAAGTGATTGAATATGAATCTCTCTCGTTTGTGTGTTTTCATTGTAAAAAGTTGGGTCATTGGGCGAAATCTTGTCCATCCAAGAAGAGTAAGAATGGTAAAAATTATAGCAACGCGATGCAAAAATGGCAAATGAAAGGGAAGAATGATGATCCACCCTTAGAGGTTGTCCCTGAGAAGAAAATGAGGAAGACTTTAATGAAGCGCAAGATTGTAATATTTCAGATATTGTGCCTTTGTTGTTATTAACCAATGGAAGTCTTAAGCAGACTAGAAATATGATCTTGAACTCCCAATGAAAAACTCCTCCTAAAAGTATGGAAATGGAGGCTCTTGAGGGAAATCTTAGGATTTTTGGTATTAAAGAAGGCAAGTTAAATAATGGAGGACCCAATGGAGGTATTTCAACCAGAAGTAAGAATAAGAAGGTGGCAGATGTTGGAAGTCACAAAAAAAAATAGGGGAGACCCTCTCTAAAGAATCAGAGGGAATAGGAAAGTTGGAAGAACCATGCTAATGGAACACAAAGCTCCATTGAGTCAGCCTTATCCCTAGTTAAAGTATGAAGATAATTTCTTGGAATATTAGAGGGTTGAACGCCCCCTATAAGTAGGATGTGTTGTGTAATATTGTAAGAGATCATAAACCGGATGTAGTCCTAATTCAGGAAACTAAGATGTGTAAGGATAAAGTGGAAAAGATTAGAACTTTCAAAAGTAATGGGCTAATAGGAACAAGTTCAGAGGGTGCCTCTAGAGGTACAACTATCTTTTGGAATTAGAATACTAATAAAGGTAAGGAAATTGCTTTAGGGGTTAATAGGACCTCAGTTTTGCTTGAGCACATTAAAGATAACTTTGTCTGAGTTATCACTAATATCTATGCACCTAATTCTAAAGCTAGAAGAACTAAATTTTGGAGGAGCCTAGCTGAAGATAGACAAAGTTTTTCTGATAAAAGCTGGATGATTATGGGAGATTTCAATACCCCTTTAAAAGAGGATGAAAAGATGGGGGGCCTTCCTTTGTATTTGGAGGGAAGACAAGATCTTATGGAATTTATTAATGATCAAGCTTTGATGGATGTGGATCTCCAAGGGATTAATTACACTATGACCAATAGAAGAACTAGCTTTGATCTTATTCAAGTTAGGTTGGATAGATCCTTGATTTCTCTCGATTGGCTTTTTAAGTATAATTGTTCTTTGGCGTCTATCATTGAGATTGGTTCTGATCATTATCCTATTTCTTTCACTGCCAATTCAACTTTTGCAAAGTAAAATTTTCCTTTTAGATTTAAAAAAGCTTGGTTGTCCCACCCTTCATTGGAAATATGTGTCACTGAATGGTGGAATTCAAAGGTTGAGGGTAGTACCTTATTTAGAGTGGCCAAGAAGCTTAATATTATCAAATCCAAACTTAAAATCTGGAACAAAGAGTGTAGACACCCAAAATTGTCCAGTCTAATTAAATAAATATTTTATTTATTTAATTATCTAAGCTTAATTCTTCTATTAATTAAATAAATCTGTATTTATTTAATTCATTCATTTATCCTCTTCTAGCCTTATTTCGCATTTAAATAAATACATTTATTTATTTAAATTATCCTTTTCCTAAATTAAATAAATATCTTATTTATTTAATTATCCTACTTCTTCTATTAATTAAATAAATCTTTATTTATTTAATTAATTCATTAGCCTTTTCTACCTATGACACATGCCATTCATCTCTTAATTTATACACTACCTACCCCTTTCATTATTTTATTATTTCTTTTACCTACCCTCTAATCATAGCCGACCTCCTTTTACACCTCTCAATCTTATCCCTCCATTTCATATAGTGTCTTCTATATAAGGAGACGCTTCCTTCATTATCAAACCCTAATGAATCATCTTAATGACTTGACTACACTATGATCCTACTTGCAACCACATTTCGTTCTTTGTTGAGCTCTTGTGCACATAAAATCTGAGAGCAAATATATCAAGCAAGATCAATGGAGATAGGAAGAATGGAGATCAAAACCCTATTGGACATGTGATGGTATAATTTTTGTGATTTCCTTTGATTTGTATTGTCTTAGGTAATCTTCATATGTTATGGTGGATCTTTGTTGTTGTCAGGCTAGGGTTTTATGGTTGAATTCATTTAGCCTTTCAATATTGTTATTATTGTTATCCATTTTCACCATATACATTTTGGCACGTCCCGTGGGACCCTTGTCCCTTTTGCATTTAACCTTTTGTTGCAGATTTTGTGTTTGAAGTTGCAGATCTGGCATTTTCCGACAACATTTTCGACATTTTCACATCTGCATACTTTCGGATTGCGTTTTTTATTTTCTGGCGCGTCTGCGACATCTTGAATCGCGTCCGTGTTTTCGACAAAATTTTATTTTGCAGGTTTCCGAAAGGCGCGTCTGTGTTACGGAAACGCGTCTGCGTCATTTTTATCCGCGTATGTGTCTGGAAAGCGTGTCTATGGTTTTTATCTGCATCTGTGTCTCATAGAACCGCGTTTGTGTCATAGAGGCGTGTCTGTGTAGAGGGGAACCGCGTCTGTGTTCACCAGTTTTGAAATTTTGCATTTTTCATTGATTCAGTTTTCGGATTTTGCATTTAGGGTTTCAGATCTGGTTTATTTTTTGGACTAATATTTTCAGATCTAGCTAACAAAATTGGTGCAGCTTGTCTTGGAAGCAAAATCGTTTGGTTGAAGGCCCCTATTTTCACAAAGTCTTTTGGATCTAAAATTTACCTAACTTGTGTGCTTGCAGGAAGGGGTGATTATTTCAAACAATCCAAACTACTAATAAATCTTTGTTATAGGTCCTTGGCAAGGGTTTTTGGATTTTTATTGTGTGCCTTGTTTTCATAGACTAGCAAACACTTCCATTGGTGCACTAAAATTGAATCATTGTCTTTTGTGTCTTGAGCAATAGGCTCTTTTTGTTTAATCTTTAGAGGGTCTGTCTTCCCGTGTGGTCATTAGGACTACTAGTGAGAAGAGAACGACCCAAGTGGTAGCAAGGAAAACCCACCTCATTCGAACCACTATAATCAAATGTATTCATGGTGAAAACTATGAATAACATGTGCTGATTAGTTCATACCGACACTATGTCTCCCCATAAACCCGTTTGATCAAATTTATTTGATCAGTTGTAGGGCGTAACCCCTACCGGCTGGGAGCCTTCTGTATTTACAGAGCTGAAAGTGCCGCATGTATGGCCACACGAGCGGATGCCCTTACTAGCACCTTTTTGTTTTAGAGGCCCAAATCCTTCTAGTTGTTGGGGCAGGAGGTTGGACCTCTGGTAGCGGCCCACACACATACGGTTCTTAGTAGAGATACAAAGTTCGCCATGGGGAGTTTTCATGGGAACTGATGCTTGGTTGACCCGAGAAGTGAGTGCCAAGGGTGGAGCCAGTGAGGTCAAGCATCTAAGTATCCACTCTGAATAGCGTAGCCTCGGGGGTAAAACCCCATGTGGGATCAACAACTATTGTCTTGGCCAGCCATAAGAATTGTGCTTGACTTATTTTAAACATTCAAAACGTTCAAGACCAAACAGCAAAACAGTGTGTCTTTTGTATCTTCAAGTGTATGCAAAACAATTTTACATCAAACAACACACTTTCTTGGAGTCATTTTGGAGTCTAGACACTTGCAAACATTGAGTTCTCATCAACACTGTGTCCTCTTGTCATGAAAAATAGTCAAACAGTCATATTTGGTCATGACAAAACAACTTCATAGATTGGAAAAATTGCACAAAATTTGCAGAAACGCGTCTGTGTCAGGCATAATAGCGTCTGTGTTGTCTAGCTGTGTCTGTGCAGGACAGAATCACGTCTGTGCTTTAACAGCAAACATTACATTTGACAGAAAATCACAGAGGTGTGTCTGTGTTAAACATAGTAGCGTCTGTGTCGGGAAGCAGCGTCTATGAAGTATACAGGCGCGTTTGTGTCCAGAATTGAAAAACTGTTACAGTCCAGCAAGCAAACACAGTCAGTTTCAGAATTCTTGAGCTTCCTAGGTCATCTCTTGAGGGTTTCATTTAGCGTTCAACCTGTCCTTGGGTCTCACAAAGTCCATCATTGCTTTACATCTCACATTACATTCACATTTGTCTAAACTTGAGTCAAAAGGTCACTTGCTTGTCCTCATCATACTTTGTCAACACACTACATACAACAACACTTTGCTAAGTGGTCCGTCATCAAGGTTTCTTACCTTCGGGTCTCATTTGGTTTTACTTAGAGTCAAGGTCAACTTACCTCATCAAGAGAAACTATCCTCTCTTTGGAAGTCACACCTACTCTACTACATACATACTTGGTCTTACACTTTGGACATTGCAAGTACACTTCAGATTCATTTACATTCCATCCAACTCTTAGTCTTCCATACTCTTTCCATTTTTCATCTAGCCTCACACATCTTGGTCAATACCTAGTTCATGGTTGAAACCCGTCTTCAAAAATCTAGGAGAGAAACTAAAGAGGCTCAAGAGTCCGCAAACATGAGTTCTTATGAGTATGACAATGATATATTTTTCAATTCTGATCATACTACATTACCTGACATGGATGTCTATAGAAACATTCCAAATGTTGAGAACATGGACACTATAAACAACAATGCTACACAAAATGACAATGTGGACAACTTTTCAGTACATTCAGTAGATGTGGAAGAATCCATTATGAATCCCCATTTCAATCGATTGGTTGAGGAAATAATGAGGAGGGATAGACAATACTTCTTACAAATGATGGCACAAAGTGGAGCCAAGATACCTCATGATTTTGACATGTCTCAAATAATGGAAAATCGACCTTTGCAACAACCTCACTCCAATATGGATCAAAGGAGACCTAATAGTGGAGGAAATAGAGGACCACATATGGTACCTGAATCACCATCAACTTTGCTTCAAAAACCAGAGGTCCCACATACACATGGTCAAACATATGATACTTACCTTCGTAGACCATTATGGAAGTCTTATGTAGACAAATATGCTCAATCACATACTAATGCTAAGGATCAACCACCAAAACAATTGGATGTTCAAAGGCATGCTCAAAATTTGGACACAAGGAAACCTCATGTCAAATTTGGGGGCAACACAATGGAACATGACATGCCTGTAGAATATGGTATACATGCGCAAAATAGATATGGGGTTCCTCAACATGAATCTATACCAAGTGGTCCATATACGCAACATCATTATAGACATCCTCCATATGAACATGTGTATGATCAATATCATCCATATATGCAACATTCTCCTCCTCCAATTGGTGCCTCAAGCATAGGGTATGGTCCAAGAAGTCGATCTCCACCTAAGAGAAATTTGGAGCAACAAATCAGGGACTTACAAAAGAAAATGGAGGACATAAATACACCAAAGCCAACATACACAATGAGAGACATATGTCCTTATCCATTTGACAAGAGCATTCCAATGCCTCCTTTTCCTACACACTTTGTGACGCCTAAATTTGATAAGTATAGAGGAAAAGGGGATCCTAAGGCACACATAAGACAATTTTTCATAGCTTGCATTGAGGTAGCAGCAGAAGAGACATACTTGATGAGATTATTCCCACAAAGCTTAGGTGATCAAGCTATGGAATGGTTCTCCCAACTTCCACCTGGAATTAAGTCATGGGGTGACTTAGCAGAGGCATTTATCCAACATTTCTCCTACAACATAGAGATAGACATATCAGTCACTACTTTGTGCAACACCAAGCAAAAAGAGGGATAGTCTTTTGCATCATTTTTACAAAGATGGAGAAATCTAGCCAACAGATGCTCTTGTGAAATTCCACAAAAACAAATGGTAGAGATGTTCACACAAAATGTTAACAAAGACATTGGCTATGATCTAAGGAAAGCTTGTTTGTCCACCTTCAAGGATGTCATTGAAAAAGGCTTAGCAACAGAAAAGGTCTTAATTGAACAAGGAGTCATCAAAATATTCAAGGAAAACAAAGATGACTTTAAATGAAAAGACAAGCCAAGATTTTGGAATAAAAACAAGAACACAGTCAATGATGGTGTTGTTGATGCCAACATAGTGCGACCCAAATTCATTTTTTCTGGATCAAGTTCTACAAACAATCAAGTGAATACTCAAACAACTTCTAGATCATGAAGGAAGTACACTCCATTGGGAGAACCACTTGAGTCAGTTTTCAAGAAACTTGTGGCAAACAAGGTGATCACAATTCCAGATTTCCCGCCATATGAACCAAAGGTCAAACCAAATTGGTGGAATGATGATGAGTATTGTGAATTTCATAAGAGCAAGGGTCATAAGACAGGAAATTGTCATCGACTAAAGAACATCATACAAGATCTCATTGATAGGGGTGACATTGAGATCGAAGGGCACTCATCTAATCAAGAACATGAGATGTTTAAGGAACCATTCCCAAAGCATGACAAGGGAAAAGCCAAAGCCACAGATGATCAAACCAACTATACCAGAGCATCCTACAACTATGATTCAACTATCAATCACATCTCGATGGAAAATTATGTCTCTACCATTATCATCAAGGACAAAGCGTCTGAAAATTCTACTCAGAGACCTAGGATTGTCCTAAAAGGTGTTGGATCTTCTTCTGAACCTACCTCTGAATGTCATGTTACAACCCGCTGAGGTAAAATAACTTTGCAAGGTGCTCCAACTAAAAACACTACTTCTTCATCAACCAAACCTGAGTATGACCTTGTAGAACAATTAGGAAAGACACCCGCGCTCATTTCAATCCTTGAGCTATTACGCATATCTCCTACGCATAAAGCTATTCTTGACAAAATCTTGAGAGATACTGTTGTTCCTACTGATCTAAACGTGGACCAGTTTCAAGCCATGGTGGGATATCTTTCCATTCCACATTCACTTACTTTCACAGAAGCTAATGACACCTTTGTAAGTCAGCCGCATAATGCGCTATTACACATTGAAGCCTTCATACACAAACATCGAATAAAACGAGTCCTGATAGATGGAGGAGCAGGTCTAAACATTTGCACATTAAGCACTATCACACAATTGGGATATTCTGATAAAGCTGTAAATTCTACAAACAAGATCATCATTAAGGCATATGATGATGAAGAGCGTTCATCCAAGGGTACAGTCATCTTACCTCTCAGAGTTGGGCCAGTTACAAAGGATGTGGTCTGTGAAGTCTTGGATTTAAATCTCACTTATAACATATTGTTAGGACGTCCTTGGATCCATGAAATGAGGGCAATCCCATCCACATATCACCAATGCATTAAGTTTCCTCATAATGGAGTGGAAGTAACAGTTAACGGCGATCCTAATCCATTCATATATTGCAATAACCTAAAATCAAAGACTAAGACCATCATTCCTAGTAATCGGGAAGTTGTTCCTTCATCGACATACATTGATCCTGAGTCATTAAAACCTTCGACATCCAAACAAGGTGAGCTCAAAGGCAAGTTTCAGGACAAAGGCATGGGGGAATATACTTTAAATCAGACCATGTACTTACGACAAGTCATGAGTTCCCCAAAAGAATATGGAAGACCACATCCTAACAAGCAAATCTCCATCATGAAACTCAAATGGGATCCCACTACCTTTCAAAGATGGGGTGAACTAGAAGAGGAAGATTTATACCAAATGCTTTTCAGGGACAATGAAGAGGAAACACAAGATCACATCAACCTACCATGTGAGAAATATGGCAAAGGCTTCAAAATGCTACAAAAATTCGGGTATGATGGAAAAAGCCCTCTGCGGCTACGAAAGGAAGGCATCATGGAACCTCTACAACCTGAATTGACTTTCAAGAAGGAACGCTCGAAAGGACTTGGTTTCTTAACTTCCAAGGTCCACACCCAAAGGATAGAAGAAGCCTTACAAATCAAAGCTGCCAAAATTCAACAAGAGAATCGCTGTTCCATAGATTCCAACGAATGGGAATGGGGTTCCGACAAGTCTTCCAATGACTATGAGCTCACCGAGACATTCAAAGAGCCAGGTGAACCCACAGAAGAGGAGGAGTTTTATAACAAATTCAGAGTTGGTCAAGAAACAACCTATGAAGAGTCTACACAGTCCTTGTCTCAAGGTTCTAGGTTGAAATCACATAGGATGAGAACACCTGTTCCGGAACGCGCTACTAGTGACGATAATTTGGATTCACTCGTGATCGAGACTGATGAGGAGAGTGCCATCGATGACCTCTATAATTACCTTGACATACCCGAATATAACCACATCTTCACTCTTAGCCCTGCTAACTTTGAGGGCATTAATGGCCTCCCCCTTGTTCACCACCAGCTCATTGACTGGGATCATGAAGGACCTGCACAGTTGGATACATTCCAAAACAATGAAGCTTTTATTGACTATTTAGGCATACGAGATGATCTTCCCCCTAGAGACCATAAAGAAGGATACACCATAGAACTCAATAGCGTGGCATATTTCGGTGAGGATGTCGGACCTTCCAGTCGCAAAAATGTGAAAATAAGAACAAATCAAGGGTCTTATGGTGAAAACCACATTGTGGCGCTATCTGACTCCAAAAAAGTAAAAAGAAAGGACGTATCTGAGGGTGAAAACCTCTCTGAGGCGCCCGAAGATGGAAGGCTCGACATTCTCCCAGCATCATATGAAGAAAAGTCATCCATGTTGGTAGAGGAGACTATCAAAACAAACATTGGTACGGAAGAGGTTCCACACAACATATTCCTAGCTCAATCACTGACAGAGTCCGAAAGGTCAAAATTCACAAGTTTCTTCAAAGAATGACAAATCAACTTCGCCTAGTCATACGCTGATATGCCTGGATTGGATCCATATTTGGTAATGCATCATCTGACAGTCAAACCGGGGGCAAAACCAGTGAAACAGAAATTAAGAAAAATGCATCCACAAGTGGCATTACTAGTCAAAGCAGAACTTGAGAAGTTATTGGATGTCGGATTCATACGCCCAATTGATTATCCCAAATGGATCTCCAACTTGATACCTATTAGTAAACCAGATCGCAGCATCAGAATATGTACAGATTTCAGAGACATCAACAAAGTTTGTCCAAAGGATGACTTCCCATTACCAAATATTGACTTGATTGTTGATCTCACGGCAGGTCATGAAATGCTATCATTAATGGATGGATTCTCTGGCTATAATCAGATAAGGATCGCACCTGAGGATCAACACAAAACATCATTTACTTGCCCATGGGGAACTTTCTACTGGAATGTCATGCCTTTCGGGCTAAAGAATGCAGGTGCTACATATCAAAGAGCCATGACTACTATCTTTCATGATCTCATGCATGTAACAGTGGAAGATTATGTTGACGACCTCTTGGTCAAATCAATAGACAGAAATATACATTTGGACATACTTTCAGTTGCCTTTGATCGGTTGGAAAAATACAAAGTAAGATTAAACCCTAAGAAATGTGTCTTTGGAGTAACCTCTGGGAAGCTCCTAGGATTCACTGTATCCAAAAGAGGAATTGAAGCAGATCCAGCAAAAGTCAAAGCTATTTTGGAAATGCAACCACCAAGAAATATCAGTCAACTTCGATCCTTACAAGGCAAACTTTAGTCCATTCGAAGATTCATAGCACAACTGGTAGATAAGTGTAATCCGTTTCAGCACCTGCTACATAAAAACATCAAATTCAAATGGGATGACAACTGTCAATAGGCTTTCCAAAAGCTCAAAGATTATCTTCTAAACCTGCCAATTCTGATGCCACCAGTTCTAGATCAACCATTGTTATTATATATTTCAGCTACTCCAACAGCATTGGGGGCACTCTTAGCGCAACAAATTGTTGAAGGCAAGGAAAAGGCAGTATATTATATCAGTCGCACATTGGTGGGATATGAGCTAAACTACACACCAATTGAGCGCGCATGCCTTGCTGTGGTCTTTGCTTCACAGAAATTATGACATTACATGCTTACTCATAAGATAAAGTTAGTTGCAAGGATAGACCCATTGAAATATCTTCTCAATAAGGCAACACTTACTGGGTGACTGGCCAAATGGGTAATGATACTGAGTGAATTCGACATCGAGTATGTGGACAGAAAAGTAATAAAAGGACAAGCCATCGCAGATCAATTAGCAGATGCTCCCATGATAGATGATGTTCCTCTAAGTTCAGAATTTCCAGATGAATCCATTTTGACAATGTCACATGCAAAGCCATGGCAACTATACTTTGACGACTCATATACACAGCATGGGGCAGGAGCTAGCATCCTCTTTATAACTCCTCAGGGAGATTCTATACCAAAATCATACCGCTTATCATTTCCTTGCACTAACAATATAGCGGAATATGAGGCAATAACAACAAGATTACGAATTGCGGTTCAATGGAAGATCTAGGAACTTCGTGTTTTTGGGGACTCTCAACTTGTTATCCGTCAAGCAACTGATGATTACCAAACAAAAGATGAGAAGCTAATGCCTTATAAACAAATGGTGGATGGTCTGAAACAAAATTTCATAAAGATAGACTTTGAGCAGATACCAAGAGAGCAGAATCGCGCCGCAGATGCCATGGCTACAATTGCTTCACTGATCGATCTGCCTCCAAACGAGACCCGCTATGAGTTCTTGGTGGATAACATTTTGGTCCCTTCATATGAGATCATGCCTACTGAGACGTTATGCATTGTTGGTCCCAAATCCCAGTTATATGGTTCCATTTTCACATACCTACGTGACAATACTTTACCTCCTGATCTATCAAATAACCAACGTCGCACTTTCATTCGCCAATCCTCTCGATATGTCATTTTAGCTAATATCCTATACCGACGAGGTCTAGATGGCACTCTTCTTAGATGTTTCGAAAGCGACGAAGCTCAGATTGCGTTACAGGAAGTGCATGAAGGGATATGTGGTCCACATGCTAGTGGTCCTACCTTGGCTAAGAAACTCATCAGGACTGGATATTACTGGCCCAATATGGAAAAAGACTCATACCAGTTTGTCAAGAAATGTAAGCAGTGTCAAATTCATGGAGATCTCATACATGCGCCAGCACAAGAATTTCAACCGCTTGCGTCTCCTTGGCCCTTTTGTCAATGGGGACTCGATCTCATAGGCAAGATTCACCCTCCTTCTTCCAATGGTCATAAATTCATTATCACTGCCATAGAGTATTTTACAAAATGGATTGAAGCCGTGCCTCTCACACAAGTTACTAGAAAACAAATTGCTACATTTATCCACAACTATATCATTTGCCGATACGGTATTCCTGTTTCCATTATCACTGATAACGGGCGTCCCTTCAAAAATCAAGATGTTCGTGAACTCTGTGACCGCTTCCATATCGCCCACCGTTTCTCCACACCATACTACCCCCAAGGTAATGGCCAAGCTGAGGTGTTTAATAAGACAATCCTTAAAATCCTAAAGAAGACAGTCGACGATGCTGGCCGTAATTGGCATATTCAACTTAATCCTGCACTTTGGGCCTATCGCACAAGTGTCCGTACACCCACAGGAGCTACACCCTATTCACTAGTCTATGGTTCTGAAGCCATCTTGCCTATTGAGGTCGAGCTACCCTCTTTACAGGTCTCTTTGCAAAACATCATCAGTGATGAAGACTACAGGGTTTCTCGCTTACAAGAACTGGAACTACTGGATGAACGAAGACAAATTGCTTTTAGTCATCTCAAATCTTATCAACAACGAATGAGTCGCAGCTACAATCACAAGGTCAAGCCTCGCACATTTGAGGTGGGTGACTTGGTTCTCAGAGAAAATCCTAAAAGTCAACAAGACAGAGAGAAAAAGGGCAAGTTCGAATCAAACTGGCTTGGTCCTTACATTATTACAGCAGCATATGGATCTGGTGCATATCATCTCTCAACTACAGAGGGTGAACCTTCGGAGGATCCTATCAATAGCATGCACATTCACAGGTTCTACACATAAGCTCTTCAGAGTATCCTAATTCGAAAAATACAAAAAAAACCAAAAATTTCAAAAATACAAAAAAAATTATAAAACAAAAAAATCGTTACTTGGTGAAAACCTGGCAAACAGGCGCCTTGTGACACAAAAAAATTGAAAAATAAAAAAAGTACAAAGAAATAATTTCGTCCAACGGTGAAAACCACTTCGGTGGCGCCCTGGGCAAGTACCATGGTGAAAACTGGGTCACCAGCGCCATGTGTAGAGACATTGCTCCTCCCTCCTTCAAGATTCTCTTTCATCCCTTCACTTTGCACACACTCACAACCTATTCGTTCTTTATAAACTTACCCATTCTCATCATGGCTTGTTATTGATCTACCTAAGATTGGTTAGCCATTCATAATAAACATTCCTTTTCATCCCTTTCCATCCATAATAAATCAGATCCTATCTATGGCTAAGGCAAAATCCTACGTCTAGTGATGGGTGTGGAACTGAGAACATCACATGTTTCAAGGAGTACAGTTTCTTCAAGCTTCCTTTAGTCTATCCGTGCACAATCCACAATAAAGTAACATTTGCATCGCAAATCCGCAATGAAGTTTCGTCTTCTCCGCAATAAAGTATCAGTTTCATGGATTTAGTCAGTTTCAGATGAGACACAGCAGCAACAATGGGCTTCAACAAATCAAATCTTTCAACAGATTCAGACAACATATGGTTCAGTGCTATCTATCCATTTAGTGAAAGTAAACATTGTGACCACAGTCAAATAAGACTTATACAAGTGACAAGAGACACAAACTTGAGGACTACAGTGGATGTTGGTGTCGAGTCTTGGTTTTCTTTTGATTTCATCTTTTTTTTGGTGACATGTCTTTTAGCTTTTCTGGGATGTCTTTGACTAGAGATTCTATCTCCAGGATGTCTTTGACTAGAAAGGCGAGGATGGGGTATCGTCACCTATTTATATTTTCTATCTATGGATTGTCTCTTAGTAATGCTATGACTTGTCCAAGGATATGAGGACATTGTGAGTCTAGTGTGAACTGGGGCATTCCTTGTTTGTGACTGTCTTATCTCCATGCAAACAGGTACAATGACTTTCTGGGTCGAACATATGCCTCGATTGTCATAACCTATTTTGCCATAATAAAGCTCAATGATGATAACGCACAAGAAGCTCTTTCACTTTCATATCTTCTATCTTTCATCCCCCTTTCTTGATTGACTTCCATCATCCTTCTAAAGTCCGCGTAGCCTGCTATCACATGACTGAGTATAATGACATGCCAAAAATATTTGCATTTCATGTAGTTCCACCTGCATTACCACATATAAGCATTTCATACATACATATAGATATCACAACTGCATCACATCCTGTACACAACACATATTAGCACATTTTACATTTTCATCATGTAAATAATTATTTGTATTATCATATTCATTTGCATTTCATACATTCACATTTGCATTGGCATAACATATAAAACATAAAAGAACAAAAAAAAAAATATTGCATTGCATCATATACATATTTGCATCCATAACATACAACATACATCATAAAACATCTCAGCACATAGGTACACATGCATATAGCTGCCGCAAAGATGAATCATCTCATATATATAATCAAACGTGTCATGATACAATGATGTCAAAATCATATGGCTACAAAAGCACCCGCAGGTGTCTACAATACAAAAATGGTACAGAACTGATACAAAGGGAGCCCTCTAAGGCTATGATGAACTCCCTCCCTCGGAGCCGCCTGGCCTCAACGGAATCTGAGCCCTTGAAGGACCTGCCCCAGGATCATCCTGCCTGTCTCCTCTATCTGGTGGTGGTGGAGGACCTATGACCCCACCACTCGATGCCTGTCTCCTCCGGCTCCCCCCGTAGTTGTCGCTGTACGCGATGGTCTATGGAAGCTCCTCGCCTGCTGATCTGCTGGCACTGCATCATAGTAGAGGTCCCTCCAGTAGGTTATCTCCTCTCCTGCCCGCAAGACATAAGCATATCCAGCCCCTATGTCCTCTGCTGCCTGCCTCCCAGCCCTCAGTGTTGTCTCAGCCTCTGTGTAGCACTGGATAGCTTGATCCCGCTCTCGCTTAGTATCCCTGAGCCTGGTCCTAAGCCGATCCCTGTCCCTCTCCAGATCATGAATCTCATCTGCCTGGCCCTAGTAGATCTCCCTCAAATCCAGTAGCTCAACCTCCACTGGGTCAACCCCCTCTGCCTCTGCCCTTGCCTATGGCTCATCCTCTGCGGGTGCCTGCCCCTGTGCCTATACTGGTACCTGTCTCTATCCCTATCCCTGTATCTGCACCTGCCTGGGACCCTGTGCTGCTGGCACTTGTAAAGGCAATCCACCGTGACCCCTCACCACCCGAGCCTGCCTCTCCTCTCCACTCTCCCTCTGAGGAGAAACTCGCCTCTCTCCAACTACTCCTCTCCTCCTCCGTCGGCCTCTGCCCCCATCACCTCCACCATCATCCTCGTCACCACCACCATCTCCCTCCAGTACCTCTCCTGGATTTGTCAATCGGGGGAATGGATGCTCTGCCCAATATGCTGTATACTCAGCATCCATCCCAGCATCCTCGATCTCAGGCCACATGTCCCATGGAAGAGGTATCATCTCCACTAGCTGAGTCACTGCCTGATCATATGACAGTAACGGGCCAAACTGTGCCTGATCCCTGACTGTGTGGGCATACATGCCTGATCCCCGGGGCATCCTCTAAATCCGGCCAAACTGTCGACCAATCCTGTCTACCAGCTACCTCTCCAGCACATAGGGCATCCGCTCAATCAGATACCTACTCCGGAAGGTGTACGGTAGCTCGACTGCGTCATCCTCCCACTGCTCGCAACCCAGATAAGGTCGCCATATGACCTCATCAATGTCATCAATCATTCGTCGCCAGTACTCTAGCCTGTCAATCTGTGGCTGTGAAGTGATCATATCATATAAATGCATGAAGTTGCGTCCATGTCCCCTGCCTCTGAAGTGTATCGGCCTCGTCACTGGTAGATGCTCGTAAGCCCATACCTGCAACAATGTAACTCCGCAGCCCAATCCCACTGATCCATGATAAACAAACTGATGCAGCTCATAATACAAGTGTGCCAGCACACACGGTCCCCAGACATATCTGGTATGTTGTGTCATCAACATCTCCAGTGCTCCCCCCAGCCCACAACCAATCCTCGTGTCGCCCTATCCGGACATAGGAACCCACTGATAACTCCTCTGATCACTGCCGGCAATGCTAACCCTGTGGCTGCCATGGTATCCCAGGCCATGTGTCCTGCCCTCATCTCCAATCCAGGGTCCTGAAATACCTGTCTCAATGCCTCTCTGTCGCCATCTCGATCGTATGGGATTAGCTCCCCATCGATCGGCACCCACAGAATCCTGTATACATCCTCCAGGGTGACTGTCATCTCACCCATAGGCAAATGGAATGCGCACGTCTCAGAGTGCCATCTCTCAACCAGTGCAGTCAGCAGTCCCATGTTCGCCCGAAACTCAGACACATACAACACATGTCTCAAACCCATCTCCTCGATGGCAGCTCTATCCTCGAACGACAACTCAGGTCGCAACCTCTGTGTCGACGGGAATCTCTCCCGTGACTCTAGCATCGGCAAATACTCCTGCAGTCAAACAAATCAAATCATATCAGTCATAGTGGCATTCACTGTTCATCACAAAATGCTACTTTTTTATCCAATGCACATTGCTATCTATCCTAGTGACACTCACTGTTCATCACAAAGTGTTTCTTTTATCCTAGTGGTACTCCCTGTTCATCACAAAGTACTACGTGTGTGACACTCCCTATTCATCACAAAGTGTTACTTACATTTGCACTCCCTGTTTATCACAAAGTGTTGCTCATATTTCAGTACTCCCTGTTCATCACAAAGTACTCTATCTTGGTACTCACTATTCATCACAAAGTGCCTTGATCTATCCTAGTCTTCCTAGAGGACCTGCTTGAGTGTATCCTCTCAGCAGCTTATCCAATCGACAGCATATGTTCATCACAGAACTGCCGATTTGACCTAGAAAATGCAAATTCATACTTTTCAAACGCAAACGTGCTCAAAGACTGCACAGACGCGCCTGTCTGACACAGACGCACCTGTTGGACACAGACGTGCCTATGCTCTGCATAGACGCGCCTAGTTGACATAGATGTGCCTTCTTGGCACAAACGCACCTGCAAAGCACAGACGCGGTCGCATTTGACACAGACACGAGTCCAAACATAGATGCACCTGACACAAACACAAACGCACCTGGCACCAACGCAGACGCACCTAAACATTTTTTGACACTTTTTGGACCCTAGTCTAGGCGCATTTATTACCCTATTCGACATGCATTAATGACAAAATTAAATGCGTCAAAGTACGAGGAGGTTTGGTGGTACTTACTGACTCTCCTGCCTCTGTTGGCCTCTGAAATCGACGAACGCGGTTGAATCTGTGAGTGAAAGCCATCGCTGCTGACTGCTCCTGCTAAATTTCCGCTCTGCAATATGCTCTTGTGGATGTGTAGATGACAATGAGGATGTATTTTCCCCCGTGGTCTATCTTATAGCCTACCCTAGCCCTCGCCTTCATTTTTCGAGTCAGTCTTCATTATCCTGTGACTTTGTCACTTTATCTGGTCAATCCATTCTATCCTATCTTTCTTATCGAGAGATTGTCTGCAATCTTTTCAAACATTTTCATCCAATCTCTCGAGGGGGCATATCATTCCCATTCTGGGGCAAATTTGTATCAGTTCATCTTATCTTCTTTGAAACAACGCGACAAGCCGCATTGTTTCAAAGAGGGGCAAAATGTAGACACCCAAAATTGTCCAGTCTTATTTATTTAATTATCTAAGCTTAATTCTTCTATTAATTAAATAAATCTGTATTTATTTAATTCATTCATTTATCCTCTTCTAGCCTTATTTCTCATTTAAATAAATACATTTATTTATTTAAATTATCCTTTTCTTAAATTAAATAAATATCTTATTTATTTAATTATCCTACTTCTTCTATTAATTAAATAAATCTTTATTTATTTAATTAATTCATTAGCCTTTTCTACCTATGACACATGTCATTCATCTCTTAATTTATACACTACCTACCCCTTTCATTATTTTATTATTTCTTTTACCTACCCTCTAATCATAGCCGACCTCCTTTTACACCTCTCAATCTTATCCCTCCATTTCATATAGTGTCTTCTATATAAGGAGATGCTTCCTTCATTATCAAACCCTAATGAATCATCTTAATGACTTGACTACACTACGATCCTACTTGCAACCACATTCCGTTCTTTGTTGAGCTCTTGTGCACATAAAATCTGAGAGCAAATATATCAAGCAAGATCAATAGAGATAGGAAGAATGGAGATCAAAACCCTATTGGACATGTAATGGTATAATCTTTGTGATTTCCTTTGATTTGCATTGTCTTGGGTAATCTTCATATGTTATGGTGGATCTTTGTTGTTGTTAGGCTAGGGTTTTATGGTTGAATTCATTTAGCCTTTCAATATTATTATTATTGTTATCCATTTTCACCATATACAAAGAGAATTTTGGAGATATCTTAAAAATGAAAGCTCATATTAAGGCAGATATTAAAGAAGTTCAAGATAAAATTCAAGTGGAAGGGCTTTCTGAGGATTTAAGGAATGTTGAAAATGGGTTGCTGTCCAAATACCATGAAATTATCTCTAATGAAGAAAATTTTTGGAGACAAAGATCAAGAGCGTTGTATTTGAAGGAAGGTGATAAAAATGCCCAGTTTTTTCACATGACTGCTCTTAAGCATAGGGCGGCCAGTACGATTTCCAGTTTATCCTACAATAGGGGGATTTTGTCGAATGAAAATGAAATAATAAAGGAAGCTATGGATTTCTTTAGTAATCTTTTGGGAGGAGTGGATGTTCTGGATATTAGAAATCAAGACCTTCTAGCTCAAGCTATCCCTCCCATTTTAAATGAGGATGACAACAAAAATCTTTCTCGGATCCCTTCGAATCAGGAAATAAAAAAGGTTGTGTTTTCCTTTCTTGGAGACAAGTCTCCTAGTTTGGATGGATTCCCTATGTTCTTCTTCCAAATATTTTGGTATATTGTGGAGATTTATATTTATAATGGAGTTAAAGAATTCTTTGGTTCTAGGCGGCTTCTAAAAGAACTCAATGCTACATTTATCTCTCTTATTCCTAAGATCTATGGAGCTAACTCTCTTAATAAGTTCAGACCTATCAGTCTTTGTAATTTTGTTTACAAGATAATATCTAAGGTTCTTACTTCTAGAATGTTGGATATCCTCCCCCGCATTATTTTGGCTCAACAGAATGGTTTTGTCCCTAGCAGACAGATTTTGGATTCCATCATTTATGTTCATGAGAATATTCATTCTTAACTGTTGCTAAAAAATAGGGCTTTTTTCTTTAGTTGGACATGTCCAAGTCCTATGATAGAGTGACTTGGCAATTCCTTTTCAGAATTATGAAAGCTTTTGGGTTTGGGGAAAAGGTGATTCATCTTTGTTCTCAGTTGAGTGGCACTTCAACTTCTACAGTTATTATTAATGGTTCCCCTTCCACTTTCTTCAAAAGTTCTAGAGGCCTAAGACAAGGGGATCCTATCTCTTCTATTTTGTTTACTATTCTGGTTGGAAGTTTGGGTAGATTTATTATGAGAAGTGTGGAAGAAGGGAAACTCAAAGGCCTTAAACCTTCCTCATCCAACTTAACCTGCACTCATGAACAGTTTGTTGATGATTCTATCACTATGGGAGAAGCTACCATAAGAGAAGTGAGAAACATGAAGAGTGTTATGGATTCCTATGAAGCTACTTCTGGTCAAAAAATAAATTGGGATAAGAGTTCTTTGTTCTTCATCAATACCCCTATGGATAGACAAAGAAGGATCGAAAGAATCCTTGGATGAAAAATTGTTGAGTTCTCTTCTACTTATTTGGGTCTCCCACTGTGCCTTAAGCCTTCGGAGAATTTCTGGATGAAGTTGGTTGATAGATTCAATTCCAAATTGGTTGGATGGAAAGGAGCCCTCCTTAGCCAAGCGGGTAAGGTGACTTTGCTTAAGGCTACCCTTCAAAATTTCCCTATCTATGCCCTTAGTCTGTTCAAAATCCCCAGGAAGTTTGTTGAGGTCATTGAAAGAATTCAAAAAAAATTCTTATGGTCGAGAGTGGAAGATAAAAATAGAATCCCCCTTATTGCTTGGAATAATATTTGCACTCCTAAGACTTTTGGGGGTTTGGGATTAAGGAACATTATAACTATGAATAATGTCTTGTTAGCTAAATAAATTTGGAAAATGAAAGGGGGGGGAAAGGGAATGGAATTCAATTTGGAAAAAGAAATACCTTCACATGCAACCATCTGAGGAAGACTTTATGGAAAATTCTTTTCTTGTGGAAGGCTCTGCAATTTGGAATGCAGTTCAAACGGCTAAAGCTTGGGCTGCAACTGGAAGAAAGTGGAAATTGGGGAATGGGAGAATTATTAGATTCTGGGAGGACAGATGGCTAACGGATAAACTGTTGCAGGAAAACCCCATTTTTAAGGAATGGAAAGACTAGTTAAAAAGTAGGTATGGAGATTTTGTTAGAGACTACTGGAGAAATGGGAAGTGGATTGAGTTTAGCCAGCTTTATTCGAGATTAAAGTTTTTAGAGATCTTGCTTTCTTCCACAAAATCTTTATGGAGCATTCTGAGGATTGTTTTATTTGGAGGGAAACTTCTGATGGAAAATATTTTGTGTCTTTAGCGGTGTCTATCCATTACAAAGTTCCGGAAGAGATCCCTTTGTGGGCGAAAGTGTGGATAAAGAAGTTGATGCCCAAAATTAATATCTTCTTTTGGATTTTAATCCAAAATAAGGTGCTAGCTCTTGATAATCTCCATAAGCATGGATTTGTTTTTCCTAACAGGTGTTATCTTTGCTACAAGGAGGAGGAGTTTGCTTGCCATATCCTCTACCAGTGCAATTTCAGTCAGGAAATTTGGAATGTTATTTTTAGTAGGTAGAAGTTGAGCTGGGTTTTCCTGAACTCTCTGGAAGAGTTTTGGCAGCAATGGTATTGCCCTAGTTCCAATTCTAAGAATGTTGAGCTTTGGAAAGTTACTCTCCCTATTGTCATATGGAACATTTGGAAGGAGTGTAACAACAGGATTTTTAGGGAAAAAGTGCGAACCCTGAAGTGGTGGTGGATAAAATTTGTAGAGGGATCAATGAATGTTTATATGGAACTGATAATGGTTTAGATGCTAAAGAAGACTTTAATGAAAGATGGAACCTCTCCAATAATAGAAACAACAAGGATAAAGGTAGGGATGGTCTTTTCTAGTGCTTTCCTACCTAAGGATAGATCAAGGCCAACTTTGATGGGGCTTCTAAGGGAAATCCTAGGAATGCTAGTTATGGGGGCATTGTCGGGAATTTTGTTGGAAGTTTCCTTGTGGTTGTTGCTGGCCCTTTGGGAAACCAAACTAGTCATTATGTTGAAGCCTCAGTGGCACTAAATACATTGATTATAGCTAAAATTCTCAATCATGATAATCTATGGTTGGAGGGAGACTCTCTTAACATTATTAAATGCCTTAAGGGATAAGTTGAGCCTTCGTGGACTATATAAAATATTATTTTTAAAGCTAGAGAAATTATTTCAAGCTTTAAATCAATTATTATTGAGCATGTTTTTAGGGAAAAAAATGTTGTAGCGGACGACCTTGCTAACCTTGGTGTTATTTCCGAAGATCAAAGTATATGGAATGGGGAAGATAATATTGAATTTAATATTAAAGAACTTATTAGAAAGGACAGATTTATGGGGAAAGAAGGATCACACGTTAATCATGGAAGTAATAATGATTAATAATCAAATTTTTATAAAGGTAATGATGGCACGTCAAAAGGGTAGAGTCCTAAACAAGAATATTAAAATTTTGCATGCTTTGTGGGTGTGCATTTTCAAAAAATCGAGTGTCATTTGGAAGAAAGCTTTGAAGTTGCAGAAACAGAGAGATTGTAAAATGAAGTCTAAAATGGGGGGTGATCTAAGAAGAGAGGAACCTGATAATATTTCTAGATGGCTGGAGATGCCTAAGGTATGGACAAAGCTGGAGAAGGGTTTCATGACTCATTTCATGGAAAAATTGGTAGACTATGATAAAAGCATAGTTAACCTGGCAGTTACCAAAGTTGCTGAAAATTGGAAAAATGGCTCCTTCAAAATTCATGGTGTTAGATTTAAGCTGGACGCGGACCTCATTTCTACGGTCACAGTTATGCCCCATTTTGGTCTTAATTTCTTTAGGGACCTAAAAGTGTCTAATAATGTAGTGAATATCTTTCCGCATAAAGAGAAGGAGAGAGTGAAATTAGGAAAAGCTTCGAGGGGGTATTATGATGCTTCTAATATCAAAAAAATTTGGGGTTGTGTGCTTAATGCTATTATGGAATATATTACTGTGGAGGGTCATTTCACTAGGGTCCACACCTACCATTTTGTGCTTCTAAATCATTTTAGACATGAGAAGAGGATCTCTCTGCCCTATTACCTTTTCAGGTCTCTATCGCGGTCTTTGAACAAGCATAGTAAGAACCCCTCTTCTCTCGTGCTTCATTACGACCTTATTTTGCTCATTTGTGAGCATTGTAAGATTTTGGCTATCCAGGAAAACAAAAGGTTGTCGGAATTGTCGGGGAAAGGAAAGATGAAAATTGAGGAATGTGGACCTAGTAAGGATGAGTTGATACAGAGAAAAAAGGTTAAAAAAGCCACTGTGGAGAAAATTCAAGAGGACATGGGTAAACAAAAGGATACAGAGGTTGATTCTGAGGACATGGGAAAAGATGGAAGTGAGATGGAGACTGATGAGTCTAACGGAGAGGAGAGCTGGAAAGAAGAGGAAGTGGGGGAAGAGGAAGGAGGAGCAAAGGATGTTTCTGATCAGAATAGCCCTATCCACAACGTGAGTATTGGTAATGTTAACAGTCAGCCTATGGAGGAGCAGGACAATCAGATTAATAAGGAGGAAAGGGAAATGGAAACTGATCAGGAGAAGGATAAGGAGGAAACGAGAAGGGAACAAGATAAAGCTGGAGATGGGATAATTCTACATAAACTCGAAAACTGGTCTAGGGCTCGAATGGGTTTTGATAGGTGGGTATATGAAATAATCAATAAACTGGAAAAAATTGATAAGCAACAAGAAGAGCAGGGAAAGAAAGATGAAAGTGATGCCCTCCTAAATGGCACAATGTTAGCTTAAGATCAATCAACACAAAACACACAAAACGTTAGAGTTAGTCAATCAAAAACTAAAACATGAAGGCATTCCAAAGGAGACACTAAAAACACATGCTAATGAATCTAACTAAAGAAGTAAGACAATGAGACATCTCCAACTGTCTCTTAGCATGAGATTAGCTCCTTTCTCCCTTGTTCCTCTCCTCTCCAAGTTCCAAAATAGTGTAGCTCTCAGCAGCTTTTTGCACTATGGATGCTTATGGAGGATTGAGATTTGTAGAATAGCTCCAAACATGAAATGAAAAGCTATTTTTAATGCTAAAATGATTGATTTTACCAAAAAGACAAGATTTAGTTATGCTATGCTAAATGCTCTCTAAAATGGCTATAGTCTAAATGCTTACAAGTTTTCAGGATCTGGATTATGAAGGAATAGGCTTTATTTATAGGAAAAATGGAGCAATGGATGGCCAGGATTGAAAGGTTTAATCAAGGGTCAAGCTTGAAAGTTGGGGATCCATGTGCACAATTGACACCAATGAAATGGTGACAAGTGTCAACATAAGATTGGGTTGAGAGAAGAGGTTGGAGGCATTAAAGGCCTGAGGAGACCTCATGGTTATCTAAAGGCTAAGGGTCAAGCCTAAATTAGGATTTACCCACTGGATTAGGAATTAATCCAAGAATAAACCTATGTGCAAATGATTAAGAGATAATCATGGTCAAAGCATTGAAGGCTTGATGAAACCCTTGGGTTGGGTAGAGGTTGAGTCAAAACAAATGTTTTAACCATGTGGGAGAGTTGAATTAACCATTAATGGTTATTGAAGACTTTGGGGGATTAAGTGGTTGAAAGTTGGAAGCCTTTAATGGTTTTCAAAGACTTTGGGGTTTTTGGTGGTTGAAGGTTGAAAACCTTCAATGGTTATCCAAGACTTTGGGTCATTTGAGAAGTGACTCCATTTTGCTTATGAATGTGACAATATTTAGGGGATGGATTAGGCTAATTAGGAAGGGGTTAGAAGAATCTAGAAGGGGATTAGATTTTTGCAAGTGGATTTGGTGGATGAGGGAAAATAGGATTTTATTAAAATAAAAAATCATTTATTTCAATAAATGTGTGCAAGTTGCATTTGTAGGAAAATGAAAGTGGGGGGGTTTTAAAATGATTTAAATAAATGTTAATTTATTTAAAAGAGGAAAAGGGGGATTTTAATTAAATAAATTGATTTTATTTATTTAATTGAATGGAATTAGATTTAATGAATTAATTAAAATAAATTGAGTAATTTATTTAATTAATAGAAGAATGTTTGGGGATGAATTAATTAAATATTTATTTAATTAACTGGTGGCTAGTGGATTTTTAATCAAATAAATAGTGAATATTTATTTAATTAAAATGGACAGATTTATGTGACTACATTTGCCCCTCTTTGAGACGGTGCAGTTTATCGCATCGTTTCAAAGAAAGAAAAATTGGTGTGAAGAAATGCCCCATAAAATGTTAATTTAATGGGTGGTATGCCCCCTCGAGAGATGGGCCGAAAAATTGCGAAAAATCGGGCGATCTCTCGAAAAAGAATGAAAATTGGCAGGGTGATAGAAGAGAAGAAGTTAGGTATACTGGGGAAAAATAGAAGAAAACGGGAGAAACATGGAGAAATGGGGGGCTCGGAAAGTTCACGGGGACCACGGCGATGAGCGGGGCGAAGTTACGGTGACGGCGGGGGGTATAAATGGGGTGAAAGGGGTGAAAATAGGATCATTTGTGACCGCGACCAGTTGAAAACGGGAGCTCTGACAGTGACATTTGGAGGAGCAAGGAGGAGCTACGATGCCGTTTCCGATCACCAAGCACCGATTTGAGCGAGTCCGCCGGTACCAGCGCCTAGCCGACTATGGACCAGCGGTACGCAAATTCGAAAACTCACTTTTTATGCATTTTTGATATGTTTTTAGCTGAGTCCAAGTCAAGTCGGAGCAAGAGCGCTGGAACTAGGTTTTTAGCGCTTTTGCTCCATGAATTAGCGCTATTGTGCCGCAATAGCGCTTTTGTATGCTAGTTTTAACGCTTTTGCATGTATTTAGTGCTTTTGTAGGAAAGTTTGAGCGCGTTTGATAAAGTAGCGCTACGGTATAGTTAATTGAGCGCTATTGGCTCGTAATAGCGCTATTGTAGAGTGGTTTTAGCGCTTTTATTTTTGTAGCGCTATTGTAGGGCTGTTTGAGCGCTATTGATGTTGTTGTAGCGCTATTGTTCAGAATGAGCGCTATTGTAAATTAAATAGCGCTTTTGCCTTAGGATAACAAGATGCCCCAATTTCGGACAAAACAAATCTCATGATGCCTAGCGATTGATGGATGACAAGGTGAAGTGGGAGTTGTTTTGAACCATAGCAGCCCGATGAGACTTAGGTCATTTGTTAGGATAAATGCCTGTTGAAGTCTAGGCGGCCATGATTGCTTACCTGTTGAGACCCGAAGATACTTGATCAAAGTATCTGATGATAGTCTAGGTTTAAACTTAAGAAAGTTTGATAACAAAACAACTGATGGTGTTTGGATGAACGTCGATGTGCAAGAGGATCTGCGCGTGTTGCAGTTACGCGAGCGCCACCCCGCGACACAGGGATTGCGGGATCGATTGACGCAGATAGAGATTGATTGCATTGCGGCTACGGGCCTCTACGAGGTAATGCATATGCCCGTGATTCGGATGAATCACAGCTTGATCACAGCATTGGCAGAGCGATGGCACAGTGAGACGTGCACGTTCCATCTGGCCCAGGGCGAGATGACGGTGACTTTAGAGGACATGTGGCGTATCCTTCGGATTCCGATTCGGGGGCAGCTGGTGACATATGATCGATCTTGGGGGACGGTGTCTTGCCAAAGGATATTTGATGAGGATGTATACATCGATGATGGCTCGATCGCATGGGAGGATATAGCGGCACTATATGAGCCCCTTCCAGCAGTATTGTCAGGGATCATGGGAGGACTTCTGTGTCCAGACAGGCGGTCACATGGATTGGCGGTCGGGTGGGGACAGGTTATAGAGATGATGGTGACTGAGGGGACCCGATATGCCTGGGGGCCGTGCGTGTTAGCGCACATGTATCAGGAGTTACACGAGGTAGTGTACAGAGGGCGGGGGTCGCTAGCAGTGGGCATGACGCTGTTGCATGTGTGGGCATGGGAGCACCTACCAGTGACTCGACCGGTGAGTCTTAGATTCTAAGCCGTGGACCAGCCCTATATGTTTATATATAGTGGTATGATGAGCCAGCCCCACTTGGGGAAGCTAGAGTGGTGGCGGCGGGAATTAGATGATTTGGATGCAGTGATCTGGCGGCCATACTTGGAGTGTGAGCCATGGGAGGATGATGTGGAGGCACTACCGTATTGCTTCATGACCCGATTCCTCATTGGGAGGACCTCGTATCATGTAGAGAGACAGGTGTCGGGACGGGTGATGAGGCAGTTTGGACGACAGCAGGGATTGCCGAGTGGATCAGGGGAGTATGCACGAGTGATCCGAGAGCGGTATGCATGGGGTCCAGTGCTACCGTATGATCAGGCACTGGCAGAGTTTCGGACACTACAGGCGAGGCCATGGGACTTACGACCGAGGGTTGTGGATGCAGGGGTTACAGCAGAGTATACACAGTATCGGGCGGCGCACCTGATCCTACGGATATCAGACCCAGCTGAGCCGATCCCAGCATTTGAGGATGAGAGAGGACGAGGACGAGGACGGAGAGCAGGAGGTCGAGGAGGAGGAGGAGGAGGAGGAGGAGGAGGGGATGGAGGAGGAGGTGGAGGAGGAGGAGATGGAGGAGGAGGTGGAGGAGGAGGAGGAGGAGGAGGTGGTGGAGGTGGAGGAGGTGGAGGAGGTTTGGGGATGCCGAGGCAGCGGAGAGGGAGAGGTGGACTACCTCTGCAGATATCACAGGGACCTTTGATGCAGGGAGGAGTGCAGCTGAGTGGGAGGGGGATGGAGAGAGAGATCCCGATGGCTACAGGTGCAGGGGAGGGTGGTGCAGGGGAGGGACCTAGTGGAGGGGGTGATACAGGTGCAGCAGCCATGGATATGGGGGAGGGAGCTACTGGGGATCTGCGGGAGCACATGATAGGTTATTTGCAGACCCGGGTGGAGAGATTAGAGGCGGAGGTAGTAGCTAGAGATGTGCAGCTATTTGCACGTGAGTCAGAGCTGACGGTGGTGCTGCGGGAGAGAGATACTGCAGTGGAGAGATTGGCGGAGTTGCAGGAGAGAGTCCGAGCTGGAGTAGGAGCACAGGGGCCTTCAGGGGAGATTATGAGGCAGTTTGGGCGAGCACAGGCTGAGATAGAGTACTGGCGAGGTTTATATGAGCAGGTTGTGCCATTTATCAGCGAGCTCTCAGTTATACCCAGATGCGACAGTCGAGATCCGAGCGATCACAACGGATGCAGAGCAGTGGGGGAGTGATGGGTCCGTTGAGGCGGGATAGATCAGGAGATGCAGGAGGGAGTGGGGGTTCGATGAGGCCTCCACGGAGAGATGGATCAGGTGGTACCGGTACCAGCGGTGGAGTAGGTAGGGGTGGGGCAGGTACAACATCTAGCCAGAGCGGCATTTGAGAGAGCATTTTTGCATACATGTATTGTATCATTTGTCTATTTTTGGACTGTATCTTGGATGGCTCTTGGTAGCCGATTTTGTAGACTTCATTGGACTCTGATATATGAGATGATATATATGAGGAGATCCCATATTGTGATGATTATGCATGTGATGATGTATGGATGTTTTATGCATGATGATGATTTATCGCTTAGATGGATATGTGTACATGTATGCATTTGATGAGATGTTTCTTTTATGCATGTTTTTATGATGAGTTATGATGTGAGATACTGACATATGAATGCAGGTTTATATGTGTATGATATATGTTTTTATGATGAGTTATGATGTGAGATACTGACATATGAATGCAGGATGATATGTTTTTATGATGAGTTATGTAATGCTTTATGTATGGAATGCTATGATGATATATGCTTATGCTTTGATGTATGAACAGGATTTTATGATGTTTCTTATTTGTGATGCAATGATAAGATGATTTATGTGACAATGTTAAGGCAATGGTTAGATGAATGATTTTATGTATAAATATGCAGCTAGATGTGTGTTTAGATGAATGTAATACGGATAAACAAAATGTTTTAAGTGCAAATGTTTATATGAGAAATGCAGATGGGTAAACAAATGTAAAGTACCAGTGTTTATATGATGATATTAAAATGAATATAGATGAATAAACAAATGTAAAGTACAAGTGTTTATATGATAATGCCTAAATGAATGATTCTAAATGCGTTTTAAATATGTTTGTAAGTGCAAATGATAACGGGATGATACTATAACTAATGAGAATAATAACCGCACCTTAATGTAATGATAATAAAGGCAAATGTGAATGAATCCTAAAATGAACATTATAAGATACTTAGTAATGAATGAATGCATCTTTTAATGATAAAGAAATGAATGCAACTGATAAATGATAAAATTTTAATGAACTGATAATGGATAATTTACACTGGATGAAATGCTTAGTAAATGATTTAAAACAACCAAAAACAATTTGATCTTATGAATAAATCTAATTATTTATGATTGATGCAATGATGAAAATGATTTTGTTAATGAAAACTAATCGCAATGCAAGATGCACCTAAATGCAATGATGATATGACCATGAGGAATGCAAGGTTTTTAAGACTTTGCATGATGCATTGATGATGTATCAGAGTACTCGGTCGTGATTTGTATCCAAGACCAGCTTTATTGGTCATTTGTTTGCATGTAAAACATCTATATGAATAAGTGAACAGATGGGTGATATGCAACGGAATGCAAGATATAAACAGATGAGGTGAAATGACGATCCATAGTGCTCTATTTTCATCATTGAGCTTTAAAATGTTGGAAGAGAATACAAGCATCTTGACACAATGATTCAAGATGACCTGAGTATTTCTTTCATGGATTTTAATATAGCAAGTTAATACAAACGACTTGATATAAGGGTCAAGTCGACCAGAGTATTGCTTGCGAAACAGACAAGGATTATCTCCTTTCATGCATGACTTGGATCGTCCTCCTTGATCTTAGGCTGATCAGATCCTGAGACAAGTACATACCGTACTAAGAAAATAAAACCTTTATCCAATTTGGAGGAAGAGGAACCAAAGAATGAGCATTGTACCTGCAAACAAATAGTATATACATAAAGAATAAAGAATATGGATCCTTGGTAATGGTTCATGCTCATATGGTCGAGGTATACGCTGTAGTCAGCAAGCCGTAGTGATCTATGATTGCATTTGGCATAAGATCACGTAGCCTAGTGAACTTCCCACGTAGACACCATTAGTACATGCCCCAGAACTTCATCGGAAATAATGCACAAACGATACAAAACAATGCTGAAAGATCCCGATACAGATAAACAAATGATTGTACTCACAAATCAACCAAGTATTTGATAGCTTAACAGAATTTTCTTGTCAAAGAAAATGTCATCTTGTCTTTGTTTTGGTAAGGAAGGATGCATCCTTGTTTAAAGACAGGTTTGGATTTGTTAATGTCGATGGTGTGGTTGATTGGTAAATGGTCATTGTGTGAGTAGTTTGTCAATGTTTGTTTTGGTATCTGCATAGATGGGTATGTACAAAGTGTTGTCATGTTTTTGTGTGATTTTCAATGTTTTCTGATGTTTTTGGATTTTGTGAAACAATTTTGAATGTTTGTGGTATTTTGAGAGTCATTTTTGAATGTTTTTGATATTTTGAGTCATTTTTGAATGTTTTTGGTATGTTCTGGTGATTGCCTGAATGAAGAACTTAATGAATCATATAAGACAATGTAGAATCCACTTCCATCACGAGGGTAAGGGTATTGCCCCCAGTTTGTAGACCTGACTATGAAAAGGTGGGATGCTAGACGCATGGAGTACTTTCTTAATTGCAGATCAAATAATAAGCCATGGTTTGGATGGATGGATGTGTGTATGCATGAATGTGATCGCAACGAGTCTGAAAGATACTGGAGCCATTGCCTTTACGAGTGGCGTCTGTTTGCCAGGTTTTCACCATCGTACTTACCCAAGGTGCCACCGGAGTGGTTGTTCACCATTTGGATGCATGATTTTTCTTTACTTTTTTGAATGTTTTTGTATTTTCTTCAGGACATTTTCTGAATGTTTTTGGTATTTTTCTGATATGCAAGGGAGCCTGATGCCTTGTACACCTTAGGTATAAAACCTTTTGAGGTGCATGTTGTTGATTGGATCTGCAAGCGGTTCTCCTTCTGATGTAGCCAACTGATATGCCCCAGACCCGAATACAGCAGTGACAACATATGGGCCCAGCCAGTTTGATTCAAACTTGCCTTGATGTTCTCTATTTGGTTGGTTGCGAGGATTTTCTCGAAGAACAAGATCACCTACCTCAAATGTACGAGATCTAACTCGGTGATTGTAGCTTCTACTCATGCGCTGCTGATAGGCTTTGAGGTGATTGTATGCAGCTTGTCGCTTCTCATCAAGTAACTCCAAGTCCTGAAGACGGGATACTCTGTATGCTTCATCATCGATGAGATTGTGCAATGAAACTCGTAAGGATGGTATCTCGACCTCAATAGGTAAGATAGCTTCTACACCATAGACCAATGAATAAGGAGTTGCACCTGTAGGGGTTCGAATGCTAGTTCGATATGCCCATAATGCTGGATTCAATTGAACATGCCAATCACGACCGGCATCATTGACTGTCTTCTTTAGGATTCTCAATATGTTTTTATTGGATGCTTCGGCCTGACCATTGCCTTGTGGGTAATAGGGAGTGGAAAAGCGGTGTTGGATATAAAATTTCTCACAAAGCTCACGGACATCCTGATTTTTGAAAGGAAGACCGTTATCTGTGACAATGGACATGGGCACACCATACCGGCAGATGATGTAATTGAGGATGAATGAGGTGATCTGCTTGCCGGTGACTTGGGTAAGTGGAACAGCTTCAATCCACTTGGTGAAATATTCGGTGGCGGTAATAATGAATTTATGGCCGTTGGATGAAGATGGATGAATCTTACCCACAAGGTCAAGGCCCCATTGACAAAAAGGCCATGGTGTTGTGATTGGTTGCAGTTCTTGAGCTGGTGCATGTATTAGGTCGCCATGAACTTGACATTTTTTGCACTTCCTGACAAAGTAGTAGGAATCCTTTTCCATAGATGGCCAATAGTATCCAGCTCGCATGATCTTCTTGGCTAGTGATGGACCACTTGAGTGAGTCCCGCAAATTCCTTCATGTACCTCTTCCAAAGCCTTTGTTATCTCACCTTGTTCTAGACATCGAAGGAGAGTACCATTAAGACTGCGTCGGTATAGGGTTTCGGCAATAATGGTATATTGAGCAGTTTGGCGAATGAAGGTTTTTCGTTGGTTATTCGATTGGTTGGGAGGAAGGGTATGATCGTGAAGATAGGTGTAGAACTCACCGTACCATGGAGATTCAGAACCAACAAGGCGACATATCATTTCAGATTTGGGGATATCATAAGCGGGGATCCAAAGCTGTTCTACCAAGAACTCGTAGCGTGTTGAATTCTGTGGAAGATCTAGTAGAGATGCGATGGTAGCCATAGCGTCAGCAGCTCGATTCTGATCTCTTGGTATCTGCTCAAAAGTGATAGTAGTAAATGATGTCTTTAGATTGTCCACCATTTGCTTGTATGGCATGAGTTTATCATCTTTGGTCTGATACTCATCTGTTGCTTGTCGAATGACTAGTTGGGAATCGCCATATACTTGCAGTTCTTTTAATTTCCATTGTATGGCTAATCTGAGTCCCGTGATCAAGGCCTCATACTCTGCTATGTTGTTTGTGCATGGAAATGTGAGCCTGTAAGACTTCGGGATGCTATCACCTTGAGGTGTGATAAACAGAATGCCTGCCCCTGAGCCGTGCCTAGTGTATGAACCATCAAAATATAGTTTCCATGGCTGTGCTTCTGTGATCATGAATATCTCTTCATCTGGAAAATTGGAAATGAGAGGATGATCACCTATGAGTGGTGCATCGGCCAACTGATCTGCAATGACCTGCCCTTTGATAGCTTTACGGTCCACATACTCGATGTCAAATTCACTTAGAATCATTACCCATTTGGCCAAGCGACCTGTCAATGCTGCTTTGCTGAGTAAGTACTTGAGTGGATCAATCTTTGCAATGAGTTGTACCTTGTGTGTCAACAGATAGTGCCTCAGTTTAGTGGCTGCTAAGATTACTGCTAGGCAAGCTCGCTCGATAGGTGTGTAACTGAGTTCATAGCCAACCAGTGTGCGAGAGATGTAGTATACAACACACTCTTTACCTTCTGCATTATGTTGTGCCAGTAGCACACCCAGTGCTGTACTTGTTACTGATATATAAAGTAACAACGGTCTACTTGGATCTGGTGGCATCAACAATGGTGGATTCATGAGATAGTCTTTAAGCGCCTGAAATGCTTGCTGGCATCTGTCATCCCACTGAAAGCAGATGTTCTTGTGTAACAGGTGTGTGAATGGGTGACACTTATCAGCCAATTGTGCAATGAATCTGCGGATAGATTGAAGCCGTCCTTGTAGTGTCCTTAGCTGACTGATATTCTTTGGAGGTGGCATGTCCATTATTGCCTTAACCTTTGCTGGATCGACCTCAATGCCTTTGCTTGAGACAATGTATCCTAGAAGCTTCCCGGAGGTCACTCCAAAGACACATTTCTTTGGGTTGAGTCGAACATGATATTGTTCCAGTCTATCAAAGATTTGATCTAAGATGTGGAGATGTCCTTCTCTAGTGAGTGATTTTGCTAGTAAGTCATCAACATAATCTTCCATCATGGTATGCATCATGTCATGGAAGATGGTGGTCATTGCTCTTTGATAGGTCGCTCCTGCATTCTTTAGACCAAAAGGCATTACATTCCAGCAGTATGTGCCCCATGGACATGTGAAGGCTGTCTTATGTTGGTCCTCGGGTGCGATCTTTATTTGATTGTATCCTGAAAAGCCATCCATGAGTGAAAGCATGGCATGTCCTGCTGTCAAATCCACTATGATGTCGATATTTGGTAGGGGAAAGTCATCCTTAGGACATGCCTTATTCAGATCTCTGAAGTCTGTACAAATGCGGATGCCCCCTTTTGGTTTGCCAACTGGTACAATGTTGGAGATCCATTCTGCATAATCAATTGGTCTAATGAAACCAACATCCAGGAGTTTCTTGAGTTCTGTTTTGACTAGCACGGCAATCTGAGGATGCATCTTACGAAGCTTCTGCTTGACAGGTTTGGCTCCTTTTGCTACTGTGAGATGATGCATGACTAAATCAGGATCAAGCCCAGGCATGTCTGCATATGACCATGCGAAGTTGATCTGACGCTTCTGGAAGAACTCTATGAATTGAGGTTGTTCCTCTGGAGTGAGAAGAGATGCTAGATGTATGATATGAGGGTTTTCAGGAGTCCCCACATTGTATTCATTGGTTTCCTCGATAAGAATCGTGGATCATTCCTGTTGTGTACTAGTAGGGAGAATGTCAAACCCTTCATCCTCAGGCACCTCAGAGAGGTTTTTATCGTTGGATACGCTCTTTCTTTTTACTTTTGTCGGATCAAACAGTGCCACAGTGTGGTTTTCACTGGAAGATCCATGTTTTAATGTTATATTTTTGCAGCTGAAGGGTTTGGCATCCGCCCCGAAGTATGCTGCGCTATTAAGTTGAATGGCGAATCCAGCTTTGTGATCCCCGCTTGGTAGATTATCCCTTAATTCCAAAAAGTCAATGATAGCCTCATCGTTTTGGAAGAGGTCGAGACATGGGGGATTTGATTGGTTCCATTCAATGAGTTCAGGGTGGATAATGGGCATTACTTCATCGATTAGGTTAAGTTTGTTAGAGGTATCAGTGAGGGTTAAGACAGTGTGGTGAAGGTCGTTGATGGTACTTTCCCTGTCAGAATCAGGCGTAGGATGAGACGTAGGGTCTATGGAAGATGTTTCCAGCTCAGGTACCCAAGTGGTCTTTATCTATGCTTCTCCGTAAACAGGGATGTCTTTGCGTGGTGGAGGTGGTGATGTGTCTTCCTCATCTGAAGTATTAAGTTGCACTGAATCGAATTCCCACTCATGTGAGTCGGTCTCTGAATCACTTTCCAGCATCCGATTGCTATACCATACTGGGATGTCGCTGGAGTTGAATACTGCAGGTGTGATTGGTTTATGTACCTTTGAGGTGATCGGTGCTGCAGGAACTGTGATGGGGTTTAAAGGGTTTGTCACTGGAAGTATCGACAGTGTTGATTTAGTGGCTTCTGTTGGAACGGTTGGTGCCATAGATGCTGCTACGGGTTCCAATATAGTTGCTGCTATGAATGGTTTTATTGATGTGATGACTGTTGTGGATGGGATTACTAGTTCAATTGGTGGGATTTTTGGCATTGTAGATGGTTGTGGTGGGGTTGTGAGCCTCGATGGGGCAGTGGGGATAGTGCTTGATGGTGCTTTGATTATGAAAGGTGTCCTCTTTGCAGTAGGTGGGCAAAATGGTTTGCTAGGTTTTCCTTTAAATCTAAGTTTAGGAAGGATCTCTTTTTCAAAGCCTAGGCCTGTATTACCTTTGGGCTTGAACTCTGGCAGCAGCGGTTCATGTCGTCCTTGTTTGCAGTATCCCAAAGCACTCTGACCATCATATCCCATTCTTTGCATAATGAGGAGGCCTTTACCATACTGTTCCGTGGGAAGCATAACTTGTGGTTGAGCAGTGGTGATGGGATCCTTATAGATCCAGTCCGCTAGGTCCTCATCTTGTGTTTCTTCCTCTTGACTCTTTCCAAGGACGAAAGGCGTCAAAGCACATGTGGGCATGACTATGGGTTTTTGGAGTAACTGTTGTGGTTTACCATGTGTTCTAGGAGAAGTGGGCATTTGTCCCACACAAAAGAGTTGACTTAAGTTATATTCCCCGGGACCTTCCTCTGCGACTTTCATTTTAAGCTTTTCTTGCTTGGGTATAGGGGTGTTCAAACTGGCAAGAGAGGTGGGACTTACATATGATGTAGAGGAAATGGCTTCCCTATTATTAGGAACAGTAATTTCTGGTTGATGGCTGATATTATGGCAAAAAGCAAAGGGATTTGCATCACCCAAGATTGTGATCTCTACACCATTATGTGGGAACTTGATACATTGATGGTAGGTAGATGGAACGGCTTGCATGGCATGTATCCAAGGTCTCCCTAATAATAGATTATATGGCAGAGGAAGGTCTAGAACCTGACAAATGATGTGCTTTACCACAGGGCCCACTCGGATTGGTAGGACCACAGCTCCTTTAGATGAACGCTCTGCATCATCATAGGCTTTGATGGTGATCTTCTTGCGAGGATCCACTGATTCTATTGCATATCCCAATGCTGTGACCAATTGCAGTGTACAAATGTTTAGGCCTGCTCCATTATCTATCAAGACTCGCTTGATCCTGTGTTGGTTGATAAAGCCTTCAATGTGGAGTGAGGCGTTATGAGGTTGTTGGAACGAAGAGTTGTCACTTTCAGAAAAAGTGAGACAAGGTGATGACTTTAGATTTCCAACCATGGCTTGAAACTGGTCCGTATTCAGGTTTGCAGGGACTGACGCCTCTTGGAGTGCTTGATCCAAGATAGTTTTATGAGATGGTGATAGGCGTAATAGCTCTAAAATGGATATGAGCGCAGGGGTTTTATCTAATTGTTCCACAAGGTTATATTGCTTTGGGGCGGAGGTGGTGCCTTGTGGAGCTGCCTTGATGGTGACTTTGCCGCGACGTGTAACAACATTGCAATTTGAGGTGGGATTTTTGAAGGTTATAGTTGCAATTTGTTCACTGGCATCATACAGGTGATTTACAGTGTAGTTATACGCAGCCTGCGTATAATCAGTGGTATCAGTACCTCGCTTGGAAGTGGAAGGACCCCTTTGATCTTGTGATGGAAGTGGATTTTTGAACATCAGATGATCATTATTGGTTGTTTTTGGGTCATGTCCTTCAATCTCAATTTCTCCTCGATCAATGAGATCCTGAATGAGATCTTTCAATCGGTGACAATTACTTGTCTTGTGTCCTCTTCCTTGATGGAACTCACAGTATTCAGTATCTCTCCACCATGCCGGTTTGACCTGAGGTTCATAGTTGGATAGCTTAGGTAGAGTGATCAAATTCCGAGAAATGAGTTGTCGCAACACTATTTCAATGGGTTCCCCTAAGGGAGTATATGTGCGTTTTTGTTTTTGCTGACGAGGTCTTGGTTCATCTTGAGATGTGATGCGACCTTGATTAGGAGGAACATTTGTGTTATTTTGAGGTGGAGGATTTTGTCCTGCAAATCGAACCACAGGTTGTGCATTTTGGACAGTTCGAGCATCCACAACCCCATCGTTGACGATATTCTTATTCTTGTTCCAGAAGTTCGGTTTATCGCTATTGAAGCGCGGGCGAGGACCATCTTTGGGTTCATTAAAGATTTTGATGAGTCCTTTTTTGATGAGTGCCCTTTCACATTTTATACCCTTGGTGATCATATCGTTAAAGGAGTCTGTGTCTTTGACATCCAGGTGAAATTCCATTTCTTCGTTTAAGTTGGAAATGAAAATTTCCACTAGTTCTCATTCAGGTAACTGAAGAGAACGTCTGCTAGACATTTGGCGCCATCGTTGCAGGAATACTGAGAATAATTCACCTGGTTTTTGTTTGGTGTTGCACAGATCAGCCATGGTGATGTCGCGTTCAATATTATAAGAGTAATGAGATAGGAACTTCTGGATGAGTTCCTCAAATGTTCTTATGCCACCTGGTAGTCGGGAAAACCATGATGTGGTTGTTCCTCCCAAACTTTGGGGAAAAAGGCGCATTAGGTATGTGTCCTCATAAGCCACTTCAAGACAAGCGGAATGAAATTCTCGGACATGATCGCGGGGATCTCCCTTTCCTCTATATTTTTCGAATTTTGGTGTTTCGAACCCACGTGGAAAGGGTGGCATATAAAGATTCCTATCAAACGGATAGGGACATATGTCGTTAAGTGAAAATTGATTGGTCTTAACACCACTATGAAGTTGTTGGGCGAGATTCTCGACTTGTTGCCGCAACATCTCTATTTCATTAGGAGGAGGAGGTGGTGGGTTACCTCGAGGGATGTTATATCTGATGGGATCTCTACGCCTTTCCTCCTCATGGCGACTTTGTCTTTCTGATGCTTGTCTTAATTGGGCAAGATCAAAGTCTGAGGGGAGTTTGGCTCCTTCTTGAGCGAGTTTTAAGAAGTGAGCATCTGCGTTGCTCCTTAGTATTTCATCAAATAATCTGTTAAAATGAGGATTATGTTGAACCCTTTCGATTGTTGAAGGAGTGGGTGTACCTGGGTTTTCATCATTACCATTTCCTCCAAGTGCTTCTTGAAATTCATTGAGGTTGTCCTCTTCTTCCTCAATTTCTATTTCTCGTTGCCTTGATCGTGATCGGGTTTGAGCCATTTTGTTTGCAAGTTTGTTTTTGAAGTTGATTGAAGATGATGATGAGTGGTGATGAAATGAAAGATTGATGGTTGGTGATTTGTGTTTGTATGTAGATCTCTAGCACTTTGAGATAGATGTAACCGAAATTCCTTCTTTGAATTGCTTGCTTGTTTTGATAGATTTTGGATGTGATAAGGTGTAGAGAAATCTGAGATGTGTTACAGATTTAGACTACCTAGCAATGAGAGGATTCACTCATGAACTAGTTTTAACCTGCGTAGATGTGTCTCTTAGGATGAGCTTATCCTAGATGTAGAAACAATCTAAAAAGTGATGTGATGTGTTTGATTTCAAGCAATATCTAAAAGGGAACTTGGGACAAGAACCTCTTAATGTTTTGAGAGTTTTGGGATGAATTGATGATGGAATAATGATGTATGAATGAGATGATGGATGTTTTGTTTTCAACTTCAATAAAAACTTTGTGTCACAAATGGGACAAACTCTATCTCTTCCCTTTCGGGCGTTGGTGGCACTTCTCGAGCTATGTTGTAGGTGATACAGATGTTTGGGAAGAAGTTGGGATTAATCTTTCCTCCTTGATTTTTGTGATAACTCAAAGCTCTATATTGCATAAAAGCTCTGTTGTTCAATGATTCTGAATCAAACTCGTTTGTTTTACCTTGAAGGTATAGACGGATGCGATGTAGAAAGATTCTACGTGAGACAAAGATTTGTCTATTGATATAGAAGAACTTTCTTCTTTTGATCAAAGCCTTTGAGCTTAATGGTCTTCTTTTCAAGGTAATATTCTGATGACACTTCTTCTTTCGCAAGATGTGAAGAATGGTCATAAAAGTTGTGACTCTGTGTTGTTTGCACTTTGTTTTTGATGTTTTTGGTTGTTTTTGAGAAATGTTGGATGAATAATTTGTTTTTGGGATTGATTTTTTTTATTTTTCCTTGACAAGAAAACAAAGCAAGCACACAAATACAAGAATGTTGCCTCAAAGGCACAAATGAGTATGGGTCTAGATCAACCCAATTCTTGGACTTGTTTTTGACCCTTCCTTTAGATTTATTTTAAGGTGTAGTTCCAAAGCCCGAAGTCGGCTCAATTTGCACTAGGTCTGTAAAACGAACACACTTCAAACATTTTTTTATCCCTAAGGTCAAATGGCCAGTTGTGATAAATTTAGCCCACATCTTGATATTTCTTCGACTTTGGTACTACATACCTTATGAATCCCGCCGTGGCAGGTAAGGATGTGATATACTAAGTCTTGCACGAGAATAACAAATAGATGATCCCTATGATGGGGGAGTCACCACTTTTATCAAGCCACAAGTGACCTTTCAAAAAGCTATGTTTCTACTCAAGGAAATATGTATGGTGAGTATCTTGGGAGCAAAACCATCTATGCTCTTGCACTAAATTATACCTCAAATATCCTCAATCAATAGAACGGGTGGGCTACTACTTAAAGGTGTTTAGTCATGTTCGATGTTTTTGGACATAAGTTCATTCTGCAGTGACTCACTTAAGAGCCTTGTAACTGGTGGTGGGGCCCATTTGTCCTTTCGGCCAGTTACACTGTAGGAACAACTATACCCAAGGCTACAGCTTTCGCTCTCACCTGATTTCTATAGCGGCTCGAAGGATTTACCGCTCGAGGTCGTTCCCAAGAGTATCGATCCCTTGGCAGGCCTCTCTTAAAAAGATAAAATTTGAGCATTACTAACACTTTTCTCTTGCACCTAGGACCACGAGAGCCAAGGGAGAGGATAGTGTGTGTTAGAGGTAGGACCACTCGACTGACTTTTGTGCACAAGCATGCCAAACACGAAATTCACTTGTTCTTTTTAATCCAACATTTGCAAAGATGATCTAACTATTTGGAGATGTTGCTCCAACAGCCATGGTGTTCATTTTAACTTTCAAGCAATATGTTTTGTAATATAGAAGTTGAAAGTCCTGGTCAACTTAATGAAAAACACGTTTGCATGAAGGAAAATTTGTTTGCAAAAAAATCAAAAACAAGTGAATTGTTCTTTTTACTTGCCCAAAATTTGAAGTCTGGATTGTAAATTCTTTAGTTTGATGCAAGAAAATGGAATTGTTGATTTTAAGCACCAAATAAAATGAAGCCTAACTAGAAAACAATGAAAAACTCTTTTTTGTGTTTTTAAGTTCTTTTTAAGCACTAAATGAAAATTTTTGTGATTTTTGTTGTGTTGTTTAACCTGCACAAAGAAAAGAACAAGTTAAGAAAATTAATGCTCACAGGGGGGGCTTCCACAAGCCTAATTTTTGATTTTTCGGTTACAAGTCCATTTGGGCGACACTCTGTCGCAATAGCGCTATTCTGTGTTTTTGCAGAAGCGCTGATTGACACGATAGTGCTAGTCTGCGTGAGCAGAAGCACTAATTTAAACGGTAGCGCTGAAAGAAAACAAAATCCCGAGTAGACAAACGCGCTGAAAGTATGTCAATAGCGCTAAAACGGGGACAATAGCACTGAAATGTTGTCAAAAGCGCTGGAACATATTCAATAGCGCTATCTTAGTGTCAATAGCACTAAAAGAAATCGTTGCAAAAGCGCTAAAACGCATTCAATAGCGCCGAAGCGCGACCTGTGTGGCAATTTCAACAAGAAAAATGTTAATTTCAAAAATAATCATCAGAAGGTTGCGTGTTCGATTCACGTCGGGTTCACCAAATGATGCCCTCCTAAATGGCACAATGTTAGCTTAAGATCAATCAACACAAAACACACAAAACGTTAGAGTTAGTCAATCAAAAACTAAAACATGAAGGCATTCCAAAGGAGACACTAAAAACACATGCTAATGAATCTAACTAAAGAAGTAAGACAATGAGACATCTCCAACTGTCTCTTAGCATGAGATTAGCTCCTTTCTCCCTTGTTCCTCTCCTCTCCAAGTTCCAAAATAGTGTAGCTCTCAGCAGCTTTTTGCACTATGGATGTTTATGGAGGATTGAGATTTGTAGAATAGCTCCAAACATGAAATGAAAAGCTATTTTTAATGCTAAAATGATTGATTTTACCAAAAAGACAAGATTTAGTTATGCTATGCTAAATGCTCTCTAAAATGGCTATAGTCTAAATGCTTAAAAGTTTTCAGGATCTGGATTATGAAGGAATGGCTCTATTTATAGGAAAAATGGAGCAATGGATGGCCAGGATTGAAAGGTTTAATCAAGGGTCAAGCTTGAAAGTTGGGGATCCATGTGCACAATTGACACCAATGAAATGGTGACAAGTGTCAACATAAGATTGGGTTGAGAGAAGAGGTTGGAGGCATTAAAGGCCTGAGGAGATCTCATGGTTATCTAAAGGCTAAGGGTCAAGCCTAAATTAGGATTTACCCACTGGATTAGGAATTAATCCAAGAATAAACCTATGTGCAAATGATTAAGAGATAATCATGGTCAAAGCATTGAAGGCTTGATGAGACCCTTGGGTTGGGTAGAGGTTGAGTCAAAACAAATGTTTTAACCATGTGGGAGAGTTGAATTAACCATTAATGGTTATTGAAGACTTTGGGGGATTAAGTGGTTGAAAGTTGGAAGCCTTTAATGGTTTTCAAAGACTTTGGGGTTTTTGGTGGTTGAAGGTTGAAAACCTTCAATGGTTATCCAAGACTTTGGGCCATTTGAGAAGTGACTCCATTTTGCTTATGAATGTGACAATATTTAGGGGATGGATTAGGCTAATTAGGAAGGGGTTAGAAGAATCTAGAAGGGGATTAGATTTTTGCAAGTGGATTTGGTGGATGAGGGAAAATAGGATTTTATTAAAATAAAAATTCATTTATTTCAATAAATGTGTGCAAGTTGCATTTGTAGGAAAATGCAAGTGGGGGGGTTTTAAAATGATTTAAATAAATGTTAATTTATTTAAAAGAGGAAAAGGGGGATTTTAATTAAATAAATTGATTTTATTTATTTAATTGAATGGAATTGGATTTAATGAATTAATTAAAATAAATTGAGTAATTTATTTAATTAATAGAAGAATGTTTGGGGATGAATTAATTAAATATTTATTTAATTAACTGGTGGCTAGTGGATTTTTAATCAAATAAATAGTGAATATTTATTTAATTAAAATGGACAGATTTATGTGACTACAGAAAGTAACCAGGAGCAGTGGAAAAAGGTTATGGAGGAAAAAGTGGAGAAGCTGGAAGCACAGATTAGTAAGCTGGAGGAAGGAAAGACAACCATGAAAAACTTTTTGGTTATGATTCTAGATATCCTTACATCCGTGATCGAGAATATGGAGGAAATTGCCAAGTTCCTTGATGGCTCCAACACTTCCAAACCCGTTGTGGACTTAGATGTTGATGAGGATGCTATTGAGCCAGTGAACATGGAAAGTGCTCCTAGTGGTGCGGCCAAAAGGACTAGGGCGAGTATGAAAAAGTTACTTTGGCCTCTTCCAAGGAAATCCCAATGCTCAGGGATAATATCAAAAATTTGCAAGGGATTAGCAAAAATTTGGCTAATGCCCTTAAAAACATTAAGTAATTTGTCTTTTTTCTATTTTGGTTGGATATTGTTGGTTTTGTTGGGCTTTTATGCTGGTTTTGCCCATAACTGTGTTGGTTTTTTTGCAGAATGTCTTTTCTTGTTTCTTAATGTTATTATCTTTTAAGGATCTATTGTAAAGGGTTTCGGGGTCCCTTCAAAACCTATTTTTCCCGTAATCAAAAACATATTCTCTCTAGAATTTCTCAAATTTTAGTTCATTTAGGAAAAAAATGTGAAAGTTGGATTTAAACACACATTTTCTACTTTACCTACAAATCAAACCAATCCAAACCTTCTCATTAAGAAAAGCTAAAGGTATATTGTAAACCCCACACCTAAAAATAGATTACAAACTATATATATTTTATAATTTTATTGTCTTTTTAAAATAAAGTTTATATTTGTGTTTCATTCCCAATGTCTTTACTTTTTCATTCTCTTACCTCGCTCTTGTATTTTTCATCATTTTGTATTTTCTCCAAATTTTAAATTTAGTAGTAGCAAATATTTCAAACAAGAGATGAACTAAGTTTCCTTATATTGCTATGTCCTCTTCAATTTATATTGTCTCTTTAATATTTGAATGAATCTAATATAGGAATCAATTAATCTATTATAGGAATTATAAAAGTCACAATGTCAACTAGAGTGGTAGTTATAAAACATTAATTTTCTCATCTTTTCTTCTCTATTTAAAAAGAATTGTTTATACTTTTGGTTGTAAGTGTAGAAATTACTTCTCAAAGATGTTTTGGGAGAACCATTTAGCTTGTAAAATAAAGTCTTTGTTTCTACTATATTTATGCTGTAGAATGTGTATCATATGACCCTATCAATTATGTGTCTCACAAAGTTGTTTTAATTATCAATGAAAGAGAAGTATTAACCTATGATAAAGTATCGTGACTCTATAGCACTTCAACACAAAGACCCTCTTATTGGATTTTTCTTTGAATAAAACAAAGATCAATGAAATGTGAATCTAAATAAAAAACTCTAATATAATATCCATAGAAGATAATAATTTTAGCAACACAATCAACATTTCTATAGTATTAGATATTTGGGTGAAAACTAATGAGTGCATCATCATGAAACTTTTAATCATACTTTATATTTAAAATTTTAATATTTTATGGACTAATATGTCTGGCGGCATACTTACATGCATGCATGTTTACTCTTTTTTGCTATTATATGCTTCTTATTAGGGAAAATATTAGAAATAAGTATCTTTTGATTAAATGTTTTACTTTTTTCTTGTGTGCACGAATGGATGGTTAAATGACCAGAATAATATCAATATGTTCTATTCTATCTTCATAAATGCATTCTTGAATGTATATTAAGTTAACAAGTAGGACAATCCAATTCAGTTGCCATGAAATTGATGATAACCCTTGATCGTTCCAGATAGAAGATCCCCTTGATCTTCTTTGTACATAGTTTCTTGACTGTCTCTTAGAACTTTAACTTCTCTCTGGAGTTATTTAGTTTCATGTTAAGTCTTCTTTAGTTTGGTTTTGCAATCGTTATTCTACTTTAAGTGGGTAACCTTAGTTTGAATTTGAATAAAGGATATGTATTATCCCCTTGCTTTCTTCAAGAAAGTTAGTTAGAATTAGACAACAATTTAATAAGTTAGCCAGCAATAGAGTCTCATATTTAGTAACCTGTTTTACTTCCTCCTGGAAGTATATTTCAATGAAAATCGAAATTTGATCTAATAATTCTTGTGTTCGGATCTCACCAGAGGAAGAGCAGGGCCCGCTCAAACAAAGGGAGGTGATCCTTGCATTATTTATTTTTCATTTTCAGTTCTATGCATTGAAGTTGATTTCATTTTGTTCAGTTTAAAAGATGAAGAATTCTAAGTAACTAGGAATTTGATTATAAAAGTTTTGGTTATAGATTTCTCATGCAGATGATGTTTTGATAGATGAATGTTAAGAAGTTTCAGTTTTCATCTTTGTTTAATTCCTTTTTTGTAAATGCATTTTGTTTTCGTGATAGTTATCAAGATGATGAATTTGAAATTAAGAAAAGAGAAAAAACATTGTTAGATTAAATCATGGAATTTAGTTGCTTTCATGTTTATTAGATTAGATTTCATTTCTTGCACTCATAATATAGGTTTCATTTCTTGCAAACGTAAAATAGGTCCATCTTTCAGCATTACATTATAGATTTAAATTCATAGGAAATTAGAAGTTATTTAAGTTTTTGATTAGATAATTCCATGGTTAAATCTTAACTTTGTTCAGTCGAACTCTTGATACCAAATTTGAATTCTTCCTAGGATAGTGGTTTCATTAATTTATGATTAAAAATTGTCTTTTAGTCTTAAAACTCAGTCACAAAAGAGAGCTCCTAACAACTCCTGACAGCTCCCGAAGGAGCATGATCCAACCAAAGTCACTATTTTATAGTGCAAAAATCCCCCAAAATTGAATGTTTACTTATCGCAAACAACTTTCAAACACATCTCAGTTCGATAATAAAAAGAATTTAAATGGTGTAAGTTGTGGCATCAACGTCCTTGCCCACCATTTTTGGCACCATTGTTGGGGACACTTAAAAGATCTGGCTATTAGAGTTAGAATTTTAGTGTTGATAAGGGACATTCAAGTAGATGATGAGAAGATCTAGAAATCAATTTGGAAAATTTCTTCCAAGGCATTATAATCTTGATCAACTGCAAGAAGAATGACACAATGAGTTAGAAGAACAAGTTGAACAACAACAAAAAAAATGAAATGGGTGACCGTGCGAAAGCTAAAAATCCTCCACCTAATAGGACGTTCTCATATCCTATTAACCTGAATATAGGGGATCATGAACCTCCTACGAAAAACATTTCACCCTCAGTATTACCAACTTTTAGAGGAAAAACTTCTAAAGACCCTAATCAATTTCTCTTTGAGTTTAAAGTCCTATGTCAGACTTATGATTATACATCTGATAATCAGAAGTTGAGGTTATTTCCTTCTAGTTTAAAGGAATCAACATTGAGATGGTTTATGGGTTTACGGGTTGGTTCTATCTTGACATGGCCTGAGATGGAAACAGTATTCTTGGATAAATACCAGGATTGTTGTCGAGTAAGAGATAGGAAGGATGAATTGTTTCGAATGAAGCAATTAGAGGATGAGAGTTTAGAGGATTGTGCTGACAAATTTATGTTTGTATACAAAAGATGTGCTGAAGGACTCGATGATGACATCAGACAAACAATTTTCTTATGAGGAATTGATCAAGAATCAAAAGAAGCTTTGAACTTAATGGGGAAAGGTGATATTAATAAAATCCCTTTAGAGGAAATTATTGATATTTGTAGAGATTATTGTAGGACAAGAGTAAAGACTAGAGGTTCTAGAAGAAACAAAGGTTTAGGACCTGATGTGTCACAGGTAATGGAAGAGTTAGTAAACTTGAAAACTGGTATACTCCTCCATCTTAATACTCAGGTAGATAAGAAAAACACTAAACCTTTGGCCATTCATTGTTTAAAGTGTAGGGGAAAACATCTTTTAAGGTAATGCTTGAAATTTGTGAAAAGAATCATGTAACAAGCTCTTGCAATCTCTTACTGGAGATTAAGAATCATTTGAAGAAACCCCCAATAATTGAAGAAGAGCTCAATTATGTTGGTCAAAGATCACATAATATAGGATTTAATTCCTATTCAGGACAATATGGTCCTAGGAATAGCTGGAATGATAATCAATGGACCCCTCCTTTTGCAATGCAACCACCTCCTACATCTTGGGGACCTCTAGAGTGGGTTAGTCCATATTGTAATCAACCATAATGGAACCAATCCTGGCAGCAAAATCAACCACAGTGGTAGCAGAATCAACAACCATGGCAACAAAATCAATCTCAATTTCAACCATGGCAAAATCAAGGCCCAAAGCGACCTTGGGGATAAACTCAACCTCTTATCACTGGTCTAAATATTGCCAATGAGTAGGTGAATTAGCCTCAGATTCCAAAACAACTAGTTCCAAATCCTAAGAATGGTCGTCCTCAACAAATATTCGATGTTGATATCAATCCTCTTGGTTTGAACATGATAGAAGTTAATGATATTAAATTAAGGAATCGTAATGTTCCGTCAAAAGATGATACCGAGGAGAATGAAAAGTTTGAGGAAACAAAGGAATAACATAAGTCTGATAAAGAAAAAGAAATGACTAGTGAAGCCCCATATCCAAATCGTTTGGACATACCACATAAAGCTCTTGATTCCTCCCTATCTGATCATCTCAACATGGCAGATTCGCCACTTCTTTGGGAGTTGAAAAAAATTAACATATAGAAATTCCTTTGTTGCAAGCTATCAAGGATATTCCAAAAATAAATCAATTTATCAAGTCACTCTATGTAAAGACATCTGGAAGGAAACATAAATTTCCACCCATAATACAGGTAGGAACTAAACTTATGGATGTTTTGTCAGGAAGGTTGCCTCCTTAAAAATATAGTGATATTGAGAGTCATGTGATTACCTTGAGCATAGGGAAAATTGAGATACCTAATGTGTTAATTGATTTGGGAGCAACCATAAATGTTATCATTGTAAATATGACAGAGATGTTAGGCATGACTAAAGTTCAACCAACAACAACTGTACTTTAGTTAGTAGATCAACCTACTGATAAACCTAAAGGTGTTTTGGAATATGTCACAATCACTATTCATAATTGGGATTGTCCAGTAGATTTTATGGTCCTTAAGGCTTGAAAAAGGGCATCAAGATATCCCATCATACTAGGAAGACATTGGTTAGCAACTGCAGCAACACTAATAGATTGCAGATCTGGTAGTATGACCATTTCCAACAGTCAGAAGCAAAAGGAATTGAAATTGTATCCTCCAACCAAATCAACCATTTATTCTAGCACTCAACAATGGATTAACGACAATATGGATTCAGAAGGAGATGGATTTGTTGAATTAGCCATGGTCATTTTGATTGAACATGTTAAGGAGTATGAGGAATATGTGGATCAGTGAGAAAAATTGGATAGTAAAGAAGGACTTAATGAAGGAATTGAGGAAAATCCTTTGCAAAACAAAGTCAAGAGGGGAAGTCACAATGAAATCTTATGTCATAATAATCAGCACACTTGTCTTCTTAATATGCTTATTGAAGATCCAATTGAAGGGAAAAATCATACGAAAGAAATTTTAATTTTGGTAGATAAACCTCTCTTCATTAATTCATCTTTGACTTTGACACAAGAGGAAAAGTTAAAACTTACTTTGGAGAAACATATAAAAGCATTTGCTTGGGAATATAAAGACATGAGAGGAATACATCCTTCAATCTATACACATCACATCTACATTGAGGATGTCAAGCTTGTGAGACAGGGACAAAGGCGAATCAATCCATCTTTGAGGGATTTTGTTAAAACTGAAATAGAAAAACTACTACAAGTAGGGTTTATCTACCCAATTTCTGATAGTCAATGGGTTTCACCATTGGTCATTGTTCCTAAAAAGAATGGGAAGTGGCACATTTCTATTGATTATAGCGAGTTGAACAGGGCCACTAAAAAGGATTATTTTCCTTTACCCTTCATTGATCAGGTTCTTGATAACCTAGCTGGTAGTAATTATTTATCTTTCTTGGATGGTTTTAGTGGCTATAACCAAATACAAGTGGCTCCTAAGGATCAAGATAGACAACATTTACATGTCCTTGGGGAAATTTTGCATATAAAGTCCTTCCATTTAGACTCTATAATGCATCTGCCACTTTTCAAAGAGTTGTTTTAGCTATTTTCGTTGACTTAACTACTTCATGTGTATAATTTTATATGGATGATTTCACGGTACATGGGAAAACATATGATGAGGCATTAGAAATTTTGAACAAAGTGTTACAGAGATGCAAATATCATAGGTTATCACTTAATCATGAAAAATCCTCTCTCATGATGACGGATGAGATTGTGTTTGGACACCATATCTCTAAAGAAGGTATTAAGGTAGATCCAAGAAAGGTGGAAGTTATCCAACAAATTGAGGTTCCAAAAATTCAAACTGATGTTAGAAGTTTTATTGGATATGCATGTTACTACAGAAGATTCGTTGAGGGATTCAGTAGAATTGTTAAACCATTGTTTACGTTGCTAAAAAAGGATTTAGAATTTCTGTGGACAGATGATTGTCAAAAATAATTTGAAACTATAAAACACACTTTGACTACCTCACCAATAGTCAAGGGACTTGTTTGGGGAGAGCCATTCCATATACATGCAGATGCATCTAATTTTTCTATTGGAGTAGTTTGGGGACAAAAAGATGAGAATGGAGCAATGCATGCTATATATAACATCTGTAAGAATTTGAGTCCAGCTGAGAGGAATCATACAACAACTGAAAAGGAATTTTTAGTTGTTGTGTATGCAATAAACAAATTTAGGCATTATATTATTGGTTATAAAAAAATTATTCACACATATCATGCAGCCCGATTCATTATTTGATGAATAAAGTTGTTGGAGGAGGATGAATAATAAGATGGTTGTTACTTCTACAAGAATTTGATATAACCATTGTGAATAAACCAGAGAAGGATAATGTTGTAGCTGATTTCCTCTCAAGAATGGTTTTGTAGGGAAATAATGAACTAGTGAATGATACTTTCCAAGTGAACATTTGTTTGCCATTTCAGTACAGTCACCTTGGTTTGTTGATATTGCAAATTATCTTGTAACATGGAAGTGCCCAAATCATTTTAATCCTAAGAAAAAGAAAAGATTAATTCGTGAAAGTTCTAGATTTCAATGGATTGATGGTCTTTTGTTTAAAATGTGCCCTAATCATGTATTTCAAAGATGTGTATAAGAAATTGATGTTTATGGCATTGTTTGCGCATGTCATAATGAACCAAAAGGAGGATATTATTCAATTATTAGAACAATCCATAAGATCCCAGGAGCAAGTTACTTTTGGCCTTCCATGACTAGAGATGTTTCATTTTATGTGAAACATTGTAATGAATGTCAGTGCATGGGGAGACCAACAACAATCATGGAGATGCCACTTCAACCGCAGATAGTCTTGGAACCATTTGAAAAATGGGGATTTGACTTTGTGGGACCTGTTGATCCTCCTTCCAGATGATATCACTATATTTTGGTTTGTACATATTATGTGACAAAATGGGCCAAAGTGAAAGCATTGCCAACAACAAGACATGATAAAGTAGCTGACTTTCTATATAAGCTCATATTCTGTAGGGATTTGGTGCACCTAAGGAGATAGTATTATTGGCAATTGACACTCATCCGGTGATTTCATGTGACATCTGGTAGCTGTATATTGGTCTAGGGTTGTCATTGATGGCAACTCTTCACCACTCCTTGTGGTGATTTGATCCGACAATCGTAATTCATCTTATCTAGAAGTTGGTGTTAACTGGTAGCCAGTTAACTGGTAAAATAGAGTATTTCGATAAAGTGTTGGTCCGGAATGATTTCCAATGATTGTGGTGATTTTGGTGATTGCTTTTGTGATCTCGGTGATTGGAAAGACCTTTAGGAAACATGTGGTTATAATATCTTGGTTTGGTGCTATGTTTTATTCAAGATTGAAGCCAACTTTGACCTACACATTAAATCTCTTGAAGCCGACTTGAAGGAGATTGCTTTTGTGTTATGACTGGATATATAAGATCAATTTGGCAATTGATTTTCGTGATGTTAGAGATGTGGTGATCCATTTTGGTGTGATTGAGAGTAGTTTCAAATGTGCATTTTTCTTTCAGACCAACGGGTAGCTGACTGAGACAGAAACAGAGTATTCAACAGAGCAGAGACAATCAATGATTCTAAGCTTAACCGAAACTCATTTTTGCATAGCCAAATACTGTTTAAGAGTTCATTTCATTGTACTTTCTTATTGTAATCAAAGTGTAAGTCAGTGAGACTTCCTTGAGGGTTGTATCCCTCCAAACAACTTTATTTAAGTAGTGAGCTCTAGTCAGTGAGCCTGAATACAAGTGCATTCCCCATCTATGTAATATTTATGTACTCCTAGACATAGTATATGAATATGGTGGGTTCCAACCCCACTGTGGTTTTTCCCTTTCCAGGTTTCCACAAAAAAGTTATGGTGTTTTGGATCTGTGTATTTATTGTTGCATGTTTATGCTCTTATTTGTTATGCATTGTTAATCGATGGATAAAGAATAAGTTTGTGGTTTCAATTTTTGATAGATCACTGATTCACCCCTCCCCCCAGTCAGTGATCTCTGATTCTAACAATTGGTATCAGAGCCTAGTTCCTCTGAGGAAGCTTGACTGCTTGAGGAAGATCTGGGAGATTGATTCAATGGATTCCGATTTCTAGAGACAACTCAATGTAGCACTTGAGGATCTTGATGCAACTAGAAGTGAGGTATGTACCTTGAAGAAGATCCTGAATGTTGTTGATGAATTCATTAGTGAGTTGAAGGATCAAGCATCTCCAGAGAAAAGAGGAAGGAATTAATGGACAAGTTGAAGGAGAAAGAAGATTAGATAATGGAATTCCAGGACAAAGCTGATGAGGTTAACAAGCTTGAGAGAGAGAATGTTGCTTTGAATGAGATGCAATCCATTGTGATGAGACTGACTAAATAAATTGAGGACCGAAAGAAGAATGAAGAGAATCTATCATTGAAAAAAAGAGTTAATGAATGCTTCAGGCTTACCTATGAGAATGATTAGTTGAAGCTTGAGATGACTCAATCAAGGAATAATGGTCAAGAACTTGAAAGACAGGTTGCTACCTTGAGGGATGAACTTGCTACTGCCAATGAATACAAAGACAAATTCAAAGCTAGTTCAACAAGGCTTGATGAGATGCTGGAAAGTCAGAGAAGTGGAAAGGATATGCGAGGTCTAGGATTTGAGATAGGTGAATTCTTTGGATTTGGACAAGGCAATGTGAAACCTGATCAAAAGAAGAGCAAGAATCCTTCAGTAAGACAACCTAATGCTCATAAATTTAATGGTAGATGTTTTACTTGCAATAAATTTGGTCATATGGCGAGTCAATGCAGAAGTAGGATGAATAATGAAATGATCAACAATAACACTATGATGAACAACATGATTAATGTTTCTACCTTTATTGGTCAATGTTTCATATGCAATAATTTTGGACACAAGTCAAATATGTGTAGAGTAGTAATGAATAACTTTCAAAACAAAAGATGATATGCTTGTGGAATGTTTGGACATATTTCTAAATAGTGTAGATCAAGACAAAATCAGATGAAATTCAGACCTATGGAGAATAATGTCGTTTGCCAAGCATGCAACAAAACCGGTCACATTGCAAAGTACTGTAGAAGCAAGAACAGTGCTCCAGTAGACGAGAACAAATCAGATGAGAAGGGAAAAGCGAAGGTAGAAGATATCAAGGAGAAGCATGAGAAGATGTGGATGAGAAAGGATGAATCCAAAGCTAACAACGGGTCTACACTCGAATCTGGTGCAAGATCTTCAACAAGTAACTAGGGCTTTATGTCTTGGGGGAGCTTTTCGTGCAGATTCTAAGAACCCCCTCTTCGGTGGTCTACAATCGATTACAGAAGGTTGCAAAAGGAGTGAATCATATGTGCAGATGATACTCGAAAGTTTCTAAAGGATCTTGTGCTCCGGTATGAAATTTCATGAAGATTATGATAACTGATTGTTGCATTTATTACAGTAAAAAATTAGGTTTTTGAAGGATAAAAGTGCATTTCAGGACTTCATTCATCACAATGCGATCAAGCGAGTAAGAGCAGGGCGAGAGCAAGCAACTTGACAATCTTAACAACAATTTCAACAACTTCTGAGTGAATTCTAGAGCCTGGTTGTGAAGCAAGGTATCTATTTGTTTAGATTTCCAGTTTTTCACAAACCCTAGGATTTAAAATGGCTTCTGTTTTTGGTATTGCGATTCCTTTGGTGGTTGAGATCAAGGATAGGGCTCATCCAATATTCAAGAAACATCCATTAAAATCAATCGAGGATGATCTGACAGGTGCATTCTCATCCGTGCCCTATGACATGTTGCACAATGAGGACATCAGGGCTTACATTCACTATGACCTTGAGGTACTCGGGAATGCCGACATGTTGGACCTTTACAACAAGCATTTGGTCGACGATTTGGGAAATCTCAAACCCAAATATAAAGAGCTGCATGATAAGGGTTTCTCTCAGTTTGTACATTTACCATTGTTTGATGAAGCAGAGTGGATCCACTACATCTTGAGCCACATGCATGACGAATTCATATGGCTTGATAGACCAAACAAAATTCTCAAGCAGGCAATCTGTGTTGTAACTGGTTTGGTTGAAACCAATGAGGTACCCAGTTTGAGAAAGGTTTCAAATGACACTGTTATTTTTACCACTGGTTCAAAGTTTGACAATAGAGCCATGATTGTAAATGATATTTTGGAGAATGATGTAAAGTTTGCTTCAATGGTAGTCGAATACAAGATCTACCAGTCCAACCGATACAACTCTATCTTTGGTACTACCATCTACTCTGCATATTAGATGCTTAAAGAGGACAAGAGGTATGACCTATGCATGACACTTTTAAATGAATTATTGAGCAATATAAAGAAGATAAAGAAAGACAAAAAAATATACTTTTAAATATGGTACACTCCTTATTTTCCTGGCACTATACTTCTTGCAAGAGATACCCGATAGAAATGGCAAGGTCCAATGGACCTATGATAGATCAGTGGTCACACAGATCAAGGAAGGTCTGTGGGGAATTGGTGATGCTAATACAAGGATATTTGACCTCTAGAGATACTTCAAAACCTTCCAAGCCTCAATGAAGAATAGGGAAAGGATTCCTAAGGAGGTGGTTGAGAAGTATGAGCAAACCATTTGCTTCATGATGGATAAGGACCAATGCCTGATGGAAGCAGTGGAGCCCCAGATAGTCTAGATCATGCGCATGGGGTATGAAGTTGACTTTGTTACACTTGAAGCTTATGCACAACAACTTCTGAGTCAACCGGTGGATCCCAAGGAAGGGAGATTTGGGACATTCAAAGAAAAGGACCTTAGTTTGCACCAGTAGTTCACTGCTCTTTCCCATAAGAGACAGGTAACAAAGATGGAGGAAGAAGTAGCTGCTCAGATGGGCTTCACCGAGGAGGTGAAGAACATCAGAGATAAATATGCTTAGGAGGCAACTAAGTTTGTTCCTACTTCGGTGCCATAGCCTGCAAAGCCTGCCCCATCTGGAAAAGGTGTGCTAAAACAAAAACAAAACCTAAAAGAACTTATGTTGTAGTATCTTTGGTGGCCTCATAAATAAAATTTGAGGAAGAGGTGGGAAGACAAAAGAAAAGAGGTGAGTTTGTCGGATAGGTGAGAAAGCCTCAATCCGGTGGAGAACAACCTAACAAAAAGGCTAAGTTAGAACCTACTCCCTCCGGAAGACCCCAAAGAAGTAGACATGTCAAAAGTCAATTAGACAAGGATCTTGAATCTGGAAATATAGAAGGTATGTATACAATAATTCCTCCATTGTCAGCAGACCAGTTGATAGATAAGATATTAGTGGATGGAAACTTGAAGAATCTTCAAGCAAATTTTGACAATTTTGATGGTGGTGATCAAAGAAAAGTAGAGGAAGCGGTAGTATTGTATTTACATAATTTTAGTAAGAAATTGATTGAGTTAGAGAAGTCCATTCCAAAGGACTTGTACAATATTATAGATGCTAGAAGGATGAATGCAAGTAAAATGGATAGAGAGATGAAGGAGAGAGAACTTGTAAATAGATGTACATATATAACTCATGATGAAGTTAACAGATTGATTGAAGAAGCCAATAAAAAGGAATTCAGAAGTAAGAACATAATAAACAGGTTAATGATTGGTAATGTTGAGGAGGTGAGAAAAGAGACAGAGAAAATTTGGAAGAATATTATTCAGAATGACCCTCTTCATAAAGATGCCTTTAAATCATTTCAGTCGGAAGACAAGCAAGGTGATTCCGGAAGTCAGAAGGTTGAAACTCAGTCTGAGGATCAACCGGAAGACCAAGGTAACACCACAGTTGATGTTGAGAGCAGTGACAATCCTCCAGTGAGTGACAACACTGCAACCCCTGAGATTCAACATAAGGATGTTGAGTTAGGAGAAGCTGAGACAACTAAGGTGGATAGAGGCAAAGGCATAGCCGATCTGGCAATTTCCACTCCTCCGGTAACAGGGATCCCACCTCAAATCAATATTGATGGGTCAGTTGATCTTGGCAAGTTATCTCCTGCAGAGAAGCTTATGCTTGTTGCTGCAGTCTAAGATCAAGCCAAGACCTGGTGAAATATGAAATTGAAGATAAAAAGTTAATTTTGATGTCCATTTATGTTTTGTAGAAGGTGGCTACAAATGTACAACTAGATTCAAATAACAGCCCCTCTGGTAAATCGATTCAATTGATTAACAATGTAAACAACAATTTTGACTCTTTGGAGAAAACGGCTACACAAAAAGTTTTGGACAAATTTAAGGAAGTGAGAAAACAAACATTCTTGAAATGATTGAAGATGATAGGGTGACATTGAATAAGAGACTGCAGACCATTTCTGACATATTATCAGAAGCTGATAAACTGTACAAATCTTGTCTCATTTTGCCTAAATTCACCTTTGATATTGACAAACAAATAAATGACTTCTATGGCAATCTCGCAAGTATCTCACAATATTTTGACCCTAATGTATCATTAAACAAGAGCATTGAAGGATAGATTATAGCTTTGAATGATCAGATCTTCGATTTTCGAGCTAATAAGGAGAAAGTTTTGAGGAAAGTGGGTGAACTCCGGACCCTGATTATTGTCTAGTTAGATACCATGTTGAGCAATAGGGTAGATTGTATGAAGGAAATGGCTCGACCTGTACCATCAGACTTGAGAGAGTTAGAAATCCATGCCACTGTATTCAATGCATTTATTACAATTTTGGATAACCTGAAGAGTGGGTGGGATACTCACCTTGGATTTTTGAAGACTACCTATGCTGACCTATTCAAATATTTATAAAGTATATATCATTAGTATATCAGTTTTGGGCAACACCCCATCTTTTGCATTGTTGTCAAAGGGAGAGAGATAAGGTGAAAAATGTACAGACTAATTGTATATAGAGTGTATAGTTTAGTGTAGTACAAATTCTTGGATTGTTGATCTAAGGGGGAGCCTTAGAATTATTTTATTCTTTCCTTCGGTGTACAGGTTTCAATACTTATCCATTTTCACAGGCATTCCCATCAATGCCAAAGGGGGAGATTGTTGGCAATTGACACTCATCCAGTGATTTTAGGTGACATTTGATAGTTGCATATTGGTCTAGGGTTGTCATTGATGACAACTCTTCACAACTCCTCATGGTGATTTGATCCGGCAATTGTGATTCATCTTATCCGGAAGTTGGTGTTAACCGGTAAAACAGAGTATTTTGGTGACGTGTTGGTCCGAAATGATTTCCGATGATTGCGGTGATTTTGGTGATTGCTTTTGTGATCTCAGTAATTGGGAAGACCTTTAGGAAGCGTGTGGTTATAATCTTTTGGTCTGGTGTTATGTTTTATTCGAGATTGAAGCCAACTTTGAGCTACACATTACATCTCTTGAAGCCGACTTGAAGGAGATTACTTTTGTGTTATGATCAGATATATAAGATCGATTTGGCGATTGATTTTTGTGATGTTAGAGATGTGGTGATCCATTTTGGTGTGATTGAGCACAGTTTCACGCACGCATTTTGCTTTCAGACCAACCGGTAGTTGACTGAGATAGAAACAGAGTATTTAGAAGAGGAAAGACAGTCAATGATTCTGAGCTTAACCGAAACTCATTTTTGCATAGTTAGATGTTGTTTAAGAGTTCATTTCATTTTAATTTCTTATTGTAATCAAATTTTAAGTCAATGAGACTTCCCTGAGGGTTGTAGCCCTTTGGGCAACTTTATTTGAGCAGTGAGCCTGAATGCAAGTGCATTCCCCATCTATGTAATATTTATGTACTCTTGGCCATAGTATATGAATATTGTGGGTTCTAGCCCCACCATGGTTTTTCCCTTTTCAGGTTTCCACATAAATATTATGGTGTTGTGGATTTGTGTATTTATTGTTGCATGTTTATGCTCTCATATGTTATGCATTGTTAACCGGTGGATAAAGAATAAGTTTGTGGTTTCAATTTCTGGTAGATCACTGATTCACCCCCCCCCCTCCTCTCAGTGATCTCTGATTCTAACAAGTATCTAATCAAGGACCATAATTCATGTCTTCTATGATGGAGGCTTTCATGCATAAGTATAGAATGACACACCAACACTAGAAGTCTTCACCATATCACCCACAGGCAAATGGTCAAGTTGAAGTCACCAACCATGAATTAAAAAATATAATAACAAAGACTGTCTCATTGAGGAAATCAAATTGGTCAGATAGATTGGATGAGGTAGTATGGGAATATAATATAACCTGGAAGACTACCACATGATTTTATCCATATGAATTGGTGTATGGGAAAACTCTTGTTATGCCAATTAAATTTGAATTGAGAACATTAAGAACAACATGGGAAGTTGGAATTGATCTGTCCAAAGTAGAGAAGGTCAGAATTTTGCAGTTAAATAGATTGGATGAAATAATAATGGAAGCTTTGCAACATACATAATTAATTCAGAATCAGAGGAAGTTATGACATGCCAAACATATTGTCTCTAGCAGTTCAATTAGGGAGACTGGGCACTATTATTTGATTCTCGCTTCCATGAATTTAAAGGAAAATTTCACACAAGATGGTTAGACCCTTATGAAATCAGTCAATTTTATGATAATGGTGCAATTCAATTAGTGCCTATTGATGGTGAAAGGACTGTGTTGGTTAATGATCATCATCTCAAGTTATATCACAAACCAACATCCAAAGAAGAATTCCTTTCTGAACTATAGTCTGGGATTGAACACTTCATCATGGAGGATATCACTTCTATGATATGATCCAGTTTCAAATGATTCCAGCAAAAAGACAAAATAAAAGAGATAAATTGAAAACTAGAAATGGCGTTTATCTCCCCCCCCTCAAAAAAAATGGGGAAGATTGAAAACCATAAATGGTAGTCTACCTTAGGGGTGAACTAAAAACTAGAAATGGTGAATCATACCTAAGGGAAAAGTTGAAAACTAGAAATAGCGGCTTTTCTCAAATCAACTGCAATTTTCTCTTGATAACTCCTGAAGGCTCTCAATTTTCTAGAAGTAAGTATTTTGCTAGAACAATGCTCCTCTTGCTCCTGATGCTGAAAGTTTTGAAGATTGTTTCAATACTTAATGTTTACTTGGTCCATGCAGAAAGAGCCTTGATTAACCCCTGATCAACTTGTTAGTTTTATTGATAAATCGATACTCCTAATGGCTCCTGATCTGTATGCTACTTTTCTATAGTAGTAAAATGATTAGTTTTGCATGATGTTTCTTGACCAGTATGCATTGATTGTTAAAAGGTAAACATTTATCATAGGTATTATTGCTGAAATATTATTTTTTAATTTAGTGGATATAAAAGTAGGCAATAGTACATTTTGTTTGTATAAAGTTTCCGACAACATTTTAACCATATTAATGTTATAAGTTAAAAAGTATTAGACATAAAGATAAGGAATGATTTGGAATGACATCAATTGTCCTTTCAAATTCTAAAAAGTAATGATTACGATGATTCACACACATATTAGAGTCGTTGCCAACTCAACAAATCCTGAAGTAAAGTACAACATAATGGTGGGTGGATCATGCATAATTATTATGAAGTTAATGAAAAATGTGCGTGTAATTAATAATCACCCTGAACATTCTTTTATCTTTCACGAAAGATTTTTTATTCTATGTTTTGTGAGCTGAAGCTAATTTGCAGAGGTTGAAGCAAAATTTTTTAATAAGGGAAAAAATGGGAAACAAAAGAATTACTGAGCCAGAACATTAATTTGAGGTTTGCTAAAATGTATGAAGGGTTTGTACCAAAAATTGTACAGGAATTTGTGGAAAATTTTCATGTTAATGTTACCAAAGTCGGAGGGGAGATAATTGAAGTAACTTCCCAAGTTATAAGTGAACTCTTAGGAATTCCTACTAAAGGGGAATTGATAAACAAAGGCCATACTAATTTTGATGAAGTGATTAGTTTATTCCATAAAGAAAATGAGAAGCGGCCTAAGTTGCAGATACACAAAGGTAGCACTAAAGGGGTGAATAGAAGCAGCTTGGAGGAACCATGGAAAACGACAGTGCTTTGGCTGATGAAATTTTTCACCTATGAAGGGTAGTATGGTATGGTGTTAGGCCAAGGCATGTGACTCCCAATCCATTTGAGGTATGCAAACACCAGGCCGAAAGCTCGAGTTAATCTTCCTTCTTTCTTGTTTTCACAAATTTCTTCTATGATAGCTAGGGTAAAAGAAAAAGATGGTAATATAAAATACCTTAGTTTAATTCATCTTATTGTAAAACATCATTTCTTAAAGGAATCAGGGAAAGAATAGTGGTTAAAGTTTTTGTCCTCACTTGTCAGAAAGGTAAAGAAGGGACCCATGATAAAAAGCTTGAATATAGAAAAAGAGGAACCCTTAGTAAGAAAACAAAAATGGCAAAAAAGGGGATAAAAATCATGAAAGAGGGCCCATCAAAGAAAATGAGAAAAATAGAAAGTGAAGAGTCCCAATCCTAGAGTTACTCGTAGCTCTACCAAAAAGATCAGTAGGGAAAAAACTAGAGAAGAATCTAACACTCCTTCTGACACCCATAGGGCTCCTGATGACCTCTCCATTACATAACCTAATGAGCTTGTTCAGTAGATTCCCGTTCAAAACCCTCCTACCACACTTTCCACTGATAATGTTTCTCCCATGTCAACTCAACCTGATCAGCCGAGTGCTGATAACGTGCCATTAAACAAACCGAAGATTGAGAAAATCACTGAACCATCCTCGCCCAAAATAATTTCTATTAATGATGAGTCTTCGGATGACGTTGAAATTCAACAATCTCCTCATTCTTCCACACCCTCAGAAGCTGATACTGAAATATTGGAAGCCTCTAAAGATTTTGAGGTTACTCAAACCCATTCATCTCCTTCCCATGATTTTGAAACCCAGCTACCACCTTCTCCTCCACAGTTTGTTAGAAGGGAGGGAAAAGAGATACTGGTTGAAGAAGAAATTCCCCATGGTATAGATAAAGGAAGAGAAAAAGAAGATGAAGAATGGGCCAAAGCAATGATGTTGTCCCATGTTGAAATAGAGCTTTCTGAAGCTCATAAGAAAATGCATTTCCTGGAAGAAATTATGAAGCAAAAAGATGTAGAAATAAGAAGTGCCACTTTGAAAATGGAGGAAACAAAAAAGTTGTGGCTGAAAAAGAAGAAAATTGGAAAAATAAATAGAAGAGACAGAGGAAGCATTGAATCAAGCCACTGCTCAAGTATTCCAAGGTAATGAGGAGATAAGAAAGTTAAAAGAAGAGTTGGCAATAAAAGAACATCAAATAAGGGATAAAAAACTACCAACTTCTCCCCAAGGAACCTCATTTTCTTTGGAACTTTCTCTGCTCCTTGAAAAACTTAAACAAGGAAATTCTGAAAGGAATCAAAAGCTGCTAGCTCCTACTCAAGGAACTTCGACCACTTTTGCAATTCCTTGGGAACTTTCTCTGCTCATTGAGAAACTTAAACAAGAAAATGCTGAGTTGTTAAAACAACTTGAAGAAATGAAGGACCAAAAAAAAAAGGCAATTCAACGAGTAGAGAAAGTTGCAGAACTTTCATCAGCTTTACTAGCAATGAGAAAACCTTCTGGGTTGTACTCTCTATTTCTCCATTAAAGATTCCTTCAATGGAAAATCAATCAATTAGTTTTAGACAGGAAGTTGTATTATGAGGATGATGATAATTTTCTTGAGGATTTCTACAGAAGTCACCCTCTTTATCAAAATCTAATTTGTGAATTCTTCTTGCATGGATTTATTTTGGGTCATCATTACCATTCTTTTCTGAATATTTATTTTGGGGATATACACTTGTTAGAGCATTTGTGTCTTTGCTATAGAATCAGGTGGAATGGGAGGACATATTAAACTAGTACAAAGATCAACAAAATATATTAAGCCTCCCAGTTAGAGATGAGACACCAAACTCCTCAGCTATCAGGTCAAAGTTCATCTCTATTGCACAACTTAAGCAGGTACAACCCACTTACAATAGGAATTTGACTATCAATATAAGATCTCATTCGAAGATGTTCAAAACCAACTACCCTATCAAGCATTGCAGGCATCCAGAATCATGTATAATACCATTATAGTTCCATTAAGAAGGAGGGAACCTATTTACCCTACAAAAATTACTTGAAGTCTTAATAGGGTAAGGTTAGTCATACGGATTATGGAAGAGCAAGATATAAAATGGGTTGGAATGAAGTTCATACCTTCATTAATCCTCATGCCTGTGCCACAGTTGGATGCACCAAATGATTTTGCAGGGACAAATTTAAGAGAATGGACAGAGGACGCGAAGCAGTGGAATGGATATGAACCCCCTAAGAAATATCAACAATACAATTTCAATCATCTGGATATGTTCTTATAGATTGAAAGGCAAAACATAAATATACCAGATCAACCGAGGACATGGTTCATGATAAGAGGGGGAAAAATGATGAGTGCATCATCATGAAACTTTTAATCATACTTTATACTTAAAATTTTAATATTTTATGGACTAATATGCCTGGCGGCATACTTAAATGCATGCATATTTACTCTTTTCTAGTATTATATGTTGCTTATTAGGGAAAATATCATAAATAAGTATCTTTTGATTAAATGTTTTACTTTCTGCTTGTGTGCACAAATGGATGGTTTTATGATCAAAATAATATCAATATGTTATTTTCTATCTTCATAAATGCATTCTTGAATGTGTTTTAAGTTAACAAGCAAGACAATCCAATTCGGTTGCTGCAAAATTGATGATAACCCTTGATCGTTCCAGATAGAATATCTCCTTGATATTCCCTGTACATAGTTTCTCAGTTGTCTCTGAGAACTTTAACTTCTCTATGGAGTTATTTAATTTCATCTTAAGTCTTCTTTAGTTTGGTTTTGTAATCGTTATTCTGCTTTAAGCGGGTAACCTTAGTTTGAATTTGAATAAAGGATATGTATAAATATCCCCTTGCTTTCTTCAAGAAAGTTAGTTAGAATTAGACAACTCAATTCAGTAAGTTAGCCAGTAGTAGAGTCTCATATTTTGTAATCTGTTTTACTTCCTCCTATAAGTATATTTCAATGAAAATCAAAAGTTGATCTAAGAATTCCTGTGTTCGGATCTCACCGGAGGAAGCGTAGGGCCCGCTTGACCAAAGGGAGGTGATCCTTGTGTTATTTCTTTTGCATTTTCAGTTTTGTGCATTAAAGTTGATTTCATTCTATTCATTTTAAAAGATGAATAATTATGAGTAACTAGGAATCTAATTACAGAAGTTTTGGTTATTCATTTCAATGATGTTTTGGTAGATGAATGCTAAGAAGTTTCAATTTTCATCTTTGTTTAGTTCCTTTTCAGTAAATGCATTTTGTTTTTGTGATAGTTATCAAGATGATGAATTTGGAATTAAGAAAATAGCAAAAACATTGTTAGATTAAATCACAAAATTTAGTTGCTTTCATGTTTATTAGACTAGATTTCATTTCTTACACTCATAATATAGGTTTCATTTCTTGCAAACATAAAATAGGTTCATCTTTCAACATCTAATTATAGATTTAAATTCATCGGAAATTAGAAGTTATTTAAGTTTTCGATTAGATAATTCCATGGTTAAATCTTAACTTTGTTTAGTTTGAACAGTTGATACCAAATTTGAATTCTTCTTAGGATTGTGGTTTCGTTAATTTATGATTAAAAAGTGTCTTTTAGTCTTAAAACTCAGTCACAAAAGAGAGCTCCTGACAACTCCTGACAATTCCCGAAGGAGCATGATCCGACCAAAGTCATTGTTTTACAGTGCAAAATCCCCCAAAATTGAACATTTCCTTATCATAGACAGCTTTCAAACACATCTCGATTCGATAATAAAAAGAATTTAAATGGTGCAAGTTGTGACATCAACGACCTTGCCCACCAAAAACTACGAAGTTGGAATATTGTGTAAGTTAAAAAAATATAGTGTTTTTCAACCTACATAGTTTTCACCCAAATAAGCTCATATTGAATATTATATATATTATATAGAACATATCAAAAATGATATACACATGAAAGGCGATGTTATAGAAGTTGAACAAATCTAATGTACTTTCAACCAAAAAATTTATGGAAGTTAAATTTTTTATATGTTATATTTGATAGACCACAACCACAACACATCGCCATATTATATAAATGAAATGAGTTGGCATGATATATTTTTCTTATTACTCAAATTTTATCTACACATTCATTTGGGTGAAATTTGTGTAGGTTGATAAACACACTATAGTTTTCAACTTCCTCAACTTCTACCCACATGTTTGATATTATATAATTAGCAATTGTGTAATCGATATTATTATTTTCTTATAAAAATGTTTTATAAAATTTGTACAATAATTTTTTATTTATTTTTATAATACCATCTTAGTACATATAAAAAAGTAATAATAATTGATTAATTTAATTTTTCTACTTATTACTCAAATTTCTCACAAATTCAATAATGTAGCATTTAATCTACTTGAATGTGCTTGGTGCAAATTCTTTTAGGTAGATACCATAAAAAAATAGTGAAAATGTGGGCTTATTTAGGTGAAAATTATGCAAGTTGTGCTATTAAAATTCTTATTCTCTAAAGTATTTTCATAAAGTTAGTAGCAATAATTTATTAGTTTCATTTAGTCATATATGATTCTCATTGTATATGCTGAAGTAACAATAATTTATTAATTTTATTTTCTACTTGTTCAAATTACTTACAAATTGATAGCAAGCGTGATGCCTCGCATTCACATCCAATTTAAAATTCGATCATATATAGGATCCTAAAGTGTATAAATGAGGGCCATTTAAATAACCACTTCCAATGATTGAACAAAGTTGCTTCTAACTATTGCTTGGTCCATAGTTGTAGGATATATTAACTAATACTTATTGCTTCTAATTTAAAAAACACAACTTATTCAAAATCATTTAAATATTGACAAATTTCTCAACTTTTAGCTCATTTGGATAATAAACTCTAAATGTCTATCAATAAACTAATGTTATGAACCAATATCTCTAATAAGAGAGAGTCTTTTCTAGAACTCTAGAGGAGAAGTTAAACCCTTCCATATAGCTTTTTAATTAGAGATTTAGAATTTAGTGTATTTGGTCATTCAAGATACATTTACAAATTAATTTATTGAGCTTCATATGATAAATTTTTTTGATGTTGTCAATGGGTCATTAGTCTGCTGGTGAAGTTGAATGGTTTTGAATGGGCCCACTAGAGATCAAGTCTTATTGAGCATAAGACCTCGACACTATAAAGGATGAGGTTAGGATTATGCTTAGGACAACTTTGGCTAATAGATACCACTCAATCTTTAATTCTCAACTGAAATGATATTAGCATAGACTCATGCTCTTATACCAAATAGCTATATGATTCTGCAAGTTATATATAAAATCCTCCAAAATAAAAAAAATATCTAATGTTAATTCTCAATACAAACTTGTCAACTTTTTAACTACATAATAACTATTTATTGTTACTTTTAATAGTACATTACCTACTAAACTCAAATATATCAATATACAAACCAGAGATACCACGTTTTCACTAACTTATTTGACTTATATAATATAGAGAATACAACAAGAGACTATGAAAATAAATTGACAATCACACCTTTTTCCTTTTCCATTTTGTTAAAAAACCCATGAAACATTAGACAAGTTTGACACATTCACATGAAATAATATGTTTTTCACAAATCATTTAAATTATTTATCTTATAGGGCAGAGGACCCAATAGTTGTGCACCCTAACTTTGCGCTTCTCAAAATCTTACTTCAAATCACTCCAATTTTTTTACAGTAGCTTACTTGCAAATCCCTTGCTTATTACTAAGATTTCAGGGTCACATCATCAAATATGATGCTAGATCAGCATGCTTCTTGCCAATGTGTCCAAAACAACCCCCAAAAAGGTGAGACCAATAGTCGTGCAAAAAGAGGCTCCCATATTTGTGCAGTTGATGTGATATCACATGATTGGTTGCTTTTTACAACTAAGGGTACATTTCATTCAATTATAAAAAATCATCATAGCAATAACAACTAAAGTCACAACTATTGGTGCAATATTGTCAAAAAAATTGAACATTAAATCAACAAATATACATATTAAATTAATAAGTAGAGGTATTAAATCAACAGCTACTATCACAACAATTAAAATTAGATCCTCCGCCCTACCTAATTTACATTATGAAATAACACAATTCACTAAAATATTATATAAAAAATTATACTTATTTGAATAAAAAATCTCTACCAATAGACCAACTCAAATTTACATAACCTTACCTACGCCTGCAGAATTTGATACTTGATTTCTATCGGATGCTTAAATATCGGAGTGTAGCTGAAATCCCTCTAGGCTAAGTACTGGTATTGGAGCCCTCTAACTGTTTTTCGAGTTCTACACAATTTCAGAAGACTTAAATTAGTTTTGTTGCCTCTCAACAGAAAAATGGTAAATCTGTTCCTCTCACCCGACCATACTACGGGAGCGGAGAATGAAGAAGGTGAAAGCCAAAGAAGAATAAGCTTGTTGAAGAGACTCGAACTCACAATCTGGGAAATAATTACTGCTTACGGTCCGTCAGAAGTTCGTCTATGGCTGTGCAATTCGATAGGCACCATCAATTCGATACCCCGCCACGAAAGATCTTCTTTGTTTTTGAATATGTTGCGTTCCTCGCGTTCTGGTAAGAAAAATGAATGTAAAGTGGCAACCCAGCTTTTGAGAATGCTCTGCGAAAATGCGCCACAAAAAGTTGGAAAAATAGTTGCCAGCAGAAGCCGCTTGTTTCAGTCATTTTTTAAAGGTAGAGATCTCTCTCTTTCTCTCTCTCTCACACACACACTCACTTAAACTTTTTTCGGTTATTTTATTTCTGAAACCCTAAGTACTCATTTAGATTTAATTTTTTAATAATCGAATTCCCAACAAAAGGGGTTTTGAACTCTCCTATCCTAACAGCGAAAGATTTGAAATGTAATGTTCGGTTTTTGAACTGCAAATTTCTAATTTATTAACAACTCTTAGCTTCGGATTTTGAATTTCTCCCATGGTTTTTTGACATTCTGAGAGTTCAGATGAGAATCGGCTATATTGGTTTGATAGCAATGAAAATTTATTTTGAGAACTTGTGTTTGGGCATGGGAATCCTAGGACGAAAACCCTAATGTTTTTGGAGGACAATTTCACATAGACTTCATATTTGAGTTTCATTGGATACGAACTTCAGTCACATTATTTTATTTTGATTTGCTATTGCTATTGGTATGGATTGCTATTGTTGTTAATGTTATTGCATAACTATATGTAATACAATCATTATTGTTATAAGATAGAAATTGAGATTTACATTTGTTTTTAACTATTCATTATGGTAAGAAGATTGGGAGTTATTTTTGTCTATTGTTGTTTGAAATGTAATGATATCGCTGATGCATAAACAATAACTTTTAAATCTGAGTTAACTAAGATTTATGTGAATGCTAGGGCCAATATTGTCATTATTAATCATAATTGTTTGCGAAAGATTAAGAATTGGACTTATATTACTGTTTCGGCCTAGGGACATTATAGTGGTAGTAGAGTTGGTGATCTTGCTAGCTTGTGTATTCAGAGTTCAACTTTGCATGTTTTAGTTTTATGCAGTACAGTGACAAGGCAACTATATATCACTTGATGGAGATCAAGAAACAAGGCTATTCCGTAAAGAGTATAAAGATTCAATCATCCCCTACAGATATTGTTGCAGAGCATAACAATATAGTAGAGAGAACAAATGCAGACAACGACTGGATGATTGAGCCAAAAGGAAGTTTGATCTGTGATTGATATGATGGCACATATGCTTCACAAGATGGATAGTAATATGAATGCACCTAGATGGCCGACAGGTGAAGCAAGTGCTTCTAAGGGTAATAATTTAGATGCTACTCAGAGCCACATACAAAGAACTGTTCTTGTTTTAGTGGCAAGACCAACCTGATCTACCTTTCTAAATAAAGAGGTAGAGGCTCTAGAATTTGAAGTCAATAACTCATTGTTTGATGATATCAAGGCTTGTCATGTAGAATATAGAGCTCTACTTGAGATCTGAAGTGAAATGTCGCTCACCAATTATATGACCATGAAGAAGTCTTGGAATAGTTATAGGCTTGAGCATAGGCCACAAGCCTTTTAGAGAGATATGGAACAAGCTTTGGGTAGGTTGACACTTTCTCCCTATGATGTATCTCATAGATCCCCAACTTGTGCGTGGGTACAAAAGTTAGACACATATTTGTCCTTTAGTCTGATGATCAAAGATGAAATAATCAAGTTTGGCACTTTGCATTTGGAGGTTATTGCACATGAGTGTTGGTACCTTGGCCTGATCACACATGGTCATTTATCCATCACCTTACATGATGAATTTTGCAAACTTTTGATTGAGAGGTTTGATAGAAAACATCTTGAAGTTTATTTTAAAGATTTGACTCAGCTCAAAAAGTGTGGTTTCGTGTAGAATTATACTACAGAGTTTTATAAGCTATTGGTGATGATGCTAGACATCACAGAGAGAAGATTGACTATGCGCTTCATCAAAGGGTATTTCATGTGTGGTGGTATGTCATGCCCCCACTAATCTAACTGAATTGCAGCCGAAAAATTTATTGCTGCCTTAATAAATACAAATCGTAGTTTGGAAACTTATAGAACCATGCAGATCAACCATGCTCTAATTGCCCAATTTAAAGGGCTGATGTCTAATAAAGCAGCTAACCATTACAAAAGGGGGACATTTAATTGGCATATATGTAAGAAAGGTTTAAAATTGGCTGGCTGACTGTCTCAGTTTGGTGTCTTTGAATTAATGCCACTATTTTGGTCAACTCCCTTTGCACTGGAACGTTACAACACTGTCCAACTCCCTTTAGACAAGGTATATAAATAAAATTAGTTTATTAACTAATGCTAGCCTACCACCATGAATGAAAGTAAGAGGCACATATAAATATACTAATTCCATCGCCCAAGTAAAGGGAAAGGGAGGCATTAATGAGCTATTATCAGCAAGTAAGAAGGATGTGAATAATTAAGATGTAAGTAATTACATTATGATGAAAACTAGCGATTAATTATGAAGGGTTATGTCCTTTGCAAGGGCAATGAACTTAGTGAAAGGGTGTGACTCTTTCATCATGAAGATATGAATAGGAGAGAGTAATTTTGTTGAAGGGGGGGAAGAGAAATGGATGAAGTAGGAATCTGAAAAATAAATAATATTCAGCATACAGTACTTGTGCATTATATGCATGTTTGGGTCTCATGCATAATGCATGGACCATGATCTCACTGATTTTCTATTTTGTCATCCATATAGAAATGGATGTAATTTAACATATATATATATATATATATATAATTAATGACAATGAAGATTCCTTTAAAGCTTCAGCTAATCTGCCATCCCATTATGGAGGGGGGAATGTGCATATAAGGAATGCAAGTAGCATAAGGGTCCATTCGAGTGGAGTAACCACAAGTGGAGTTGGGAGGCTGAATGGCAAGTGTCGTTTTGTGCTCCTGGGCTTGATGGATAGGTTTGAGGTGCCTTGTATGATCTCCCATGGTGGTTCATAATTACTAGGAAATATTGATCTTATATCTAACATGATTGAGGGTCTCAATCAGGATTTAATTGGTAAAGTTATACTGAATGGAATTTGTGACTTTAGGGCAAAAACTAGGGCATTGACAAAAGGGGACATTGCATGGTACCATGGTCTGATCACGCATGGTCATGGATACATCTGCTTATATGTTGAATTTTGCAATCTTTTGTTTGAAAAGTTTTTGAAGTTTATTTCAAAGATTTGAATCAGCTCAAAAAATGTGGTTCAGTGGAGAATTCTGTAATAGTTTCAGAAGCTGTTGGTGATGGTGATAGGCATCACAAAGAGAAGATTGATAATGCACTTTATGAAAGGGTTAACTTAATCTTTTAAGGGGTTGGTCAAGGGTTTTGAATTGTCTATCCTAAAAGAGGCCATCAAGTGAGCTTTGCCATTGGAGACTTTCATGCTAAAGAATAAGTTTCAAACCAAAGTCTTCATTCTAAAGAAGCCTTTTGACAAAAATGTATAGTAGATCAAGAGGTTTCCATCAAGACCAAATATTGAGATGAAAATGAATTGAGAAAAAAGAAGCCATGTTTTAATTCCAAGGAGTTGTGGTCACTTGGACATAGATGTCTTGGGAAAGGACAAGTGCATTACATTGAGGTAGTGTTTGATGATGAATCGGGATCGGAGGAACCCAAATTAGAGAGTGAAGAAGAACCCAAATAGGAGATGGAAGAAGAAGAAGATCAACCAAAAGGAGAAGAGGTCATCTTGGGAGGCACTCTTCCTGCTCTCTTTGGTTCGTTGAGATGCAATCCCTATTTTGAATCCGTAACTTTTTTGGCAAAATTTTGGCATTTTTTGTTCTTATTTTCAATTTTTCACCTTTGACTTTGGCTTTGATGGTGAGTTTTTCTAAAGTTTACTTGCAGAGTTTTTTGGTGAGTTTGATAGTTTGTAGTGAGTACTCATTGGGTACTCAACGTTTTTGATGGGTTTCAACGAGCACTCTTTGGGTAATTTGTCATGTCCTCGCCAAAAACAAAACAGATTTGAATTGAGCTGACCAAGACAAATATTATAAAGCGCCAGTCATATATATTTAACTAAAAATTGCGTAAGTATTATCTATGGTAAATAGTGATTATATTGGAGGCAGCGTTGTTGATAAAGATAAGCAGTAACAAACACAGATTTAAAAATGCTTAGGGATACAACTTATGCAGCAATTTAAGGTGTAAAAACATTACATGGCAGTGATTATAAGATTGCAGTTATTAATATACCTTAAGAGATGCGATTTGTAGTGATTAGTCCAAAACAAGAATTGTTTATATTAATTATAAACAAACAACAAAGAGGTGTGATTAAGGAAGGAAGGTCACGTCCATTTGAAAGGACATCATCCTTTGAAAGAGGTGCATCTCTCTATTAGAAATACAAAGATATAAAAAGGAGACACTTCATTTGGGAGTAAGGGCATCAAACATAAGAGAAAATAAGACATTCGATCAAGCAATAGATTTACAGTTTCACAATTGATTAAACTAGACAGCAGATGTATATGCTGTTACAACATTTGGTATGATGCATAATACATGTCATTCTGATCTGGCTGAATTGTTATTTGTCCTCCACTTGATAGGAAGTAGGAATGTTATGCAGATAACTCATTGCTATTGAAATATATTAATATGTTGCTATTCCTTCCATTATGATGTCTATGCATAATAGATTATATATATGTAAGATTCTTTAATACTTAAAACAATGAACTATTCCATTATGGAGGGGAGAATGTACATATGAGGGATGCAAGTAGCACAAGGTTCCATTCAAGTAGAGCAACCTTGAGTGGGCCTAGGAGGCCGAATTGTGGGTGTCATTCCATGCTCATGGGCTTGATGGATAGGCTCGAGGCTTCCTGTATGATCTCCCAAGGGGCTCCATATTTAGATGGATTTTTAGGGAAAGTATTATTGAATCCCAGATGCCCTCAGTCATAAGAGAATGGAATATGGAAACGTGGATAGGGGGTGCAGATATCAGCATTCCACTAGGTAGATCACTCCATGCTGGATGTCCAATGTGCCTAGCACTTGGGGCCAAGAGGGTGAGTGTTTGCTTTTGGGTTTATTGTGAAGGTGGCTTTGGGCCAATCTTATCATGCTCCTTCATTCAAACTCTTCCGTGATTAAATCTACCTAATGGATTAGGATAATTATATGCATTATATGCTAACCTACATCTAGTTATGTGGAAGAAAGAGAATTAGTAGGTTGCTTCTTGCTTAACCAACATATAGGATTAGAACCAAATGAGAAATTGTAACTAAAAGTGGACTTGCAATTTTGAGAATCACCCTCCTAATTAGAATTAGTTTATCCAACCAAGTTGATATTGATGCTTGCTACATAGTGAATCCCATCATTGTGTGTGCCCCAAACATAGTGGAGAATCTGCTTAGTTACCTTCCAATGCAGTTCATGCATAAATCAAGAGACAATGCCAACGATGTAGGGAATGTCAGGTCTAGTGCAAGTGAAATAGTTGAGGCCACCCACAAATTATTGATTCAAAATAGCATCAACCAAAGGTGAAATGCTTTGTCTCAAGTTTGACCCAAGAGAGAAAGGTTGTTGTGGTAAGCTTGCAGTTGACCATATGGAAACAAAAGAGCATATCAAGTGCATTCTTGGATTGTGCAATGTGATGCAAATTGAGAGTTCTCAATCTTGATAAAATAGTGCAACAAATCCAAGTTGGTCATAAAAATTCCATTTCCATCATGTAGAGCATTTTTCATTGCTGCAATAGAGAATGAACAATGCCCATTGTCATCAACATACAAAACTAGGAATAAGAGAGACTCATCTTGTTGCAAGATGTAGACACTCAGATCAAAGTGGCAATGAGTGAATCTAATAGAGGGAGAAAGAATCCCTATTTGAGGCCATAGATTTCTTGAGTTTGCATACTAAGGAAGAGTCTTATTGAAAACCTTGTGGTTGCTTTGTGAATGTCTTTTTAAGATCCTCGCAAAGAAAGGCACTTGCACATCCATTTAATGTACCCCCCGACGATGTGTAGTCGTGATAGCAAGAGTTAGTTGGATCAAATTAATCTTTGCAACAAGTGCAAAAGTCTTAGTGTAGTCAACACCAGGTAGTTGTGAAAATCATTTAGTGGCCAAGCAAGATTTGAACTTATCAATTGACTCATTTGCTACAAATTTAGTTGGATATCCATTTACATGGAACCAATAATCTTCTCTTGGTAAGACAAACTAAATCCCAAGTGTTGTTACTTATTAAGGAACTGTACTTCTCTTGCATAGCTATAAACTACTCAAGAATGCTTGACGCCTCTTGAAAAGATTGTAGATTGGAAGTGGAGGCAATGAAAACACAAGGCAGCGCTTGGAATTGTGATTGATTCTGCCTAGTGTCCATAGGTTCCCCAACCCAATCTTTCATAGATTGCTAAGTCTATCTAGTCCAAAGTGGACCGAAATTAGGAGAGTTAGGGTCATATTTTGCATCCTTAGAATGATGACTAGGAGAGGAGCAAGGATGATCCTTATCATCATTCTTGTCATTCAAAGTAGAGAAAGATGGAATGTGCTTAGGTGGATTTGAGGAATTGTCATATGTCCCAAGTGTATCACAAGTGATTGAAGAAGCAATGTCAAAAGTTGGAAATGAAGAGCCTTCCCCAAAGTGAATACTTCTTTCAATGAGCAACTCATGAGTAATAGGATGGAGTCAATATCCTTTATACTTCATTTGGATAACCCACAAAGATACGAGGCCTGCATTTAGGATTTAGAGCCTTTTGTTTCTTTTTGGGAATGCGAGCCTATCCTAGACATCCAAAGATCTTGAAATGTTTCATTGTGGGTTTCGTGCTACTCCAAGCCTCAAAACAAGTAACTCCTTTCAAGGCTTTATGAGGAGCTTGATTCTAGATGTAGTTCACACTATTAATGGCATCTACCTAGAATTTGGTGCAAGGGATCTAGAATGGATTATGCAATTTTCCATTTCCTTCAAGGATTTGTTCTTGCATTCTACTACATTCTATTGAGGTTTGTATGGAACTGTATTTTGAAAGTCAATCTTGTGAAGTACAAAAATACTCAAATTGATGGTTGCCATACTCCATACAATTGTAAGTGCGTAGAACCTTTTGATGGTTTTTCTAAATTGTTTCACTACAAGTGCTTTCAAAGCTTTGCCCTTTGGCGAAGAAAGTACACTTGAGTAAATTAAGAGAAATTGTCAATGAAGGTAATAACATACTTGTCCTTGTTGAAGGAAGGCTTAAAAAATGGACCTTACAAATAACTGTGAACCAACTCTAGGATTTGAGTAGCTCCACATGCTTTACTTTTGTCATACTTCTCTTTTGGATGTTTACCAAGAACACATTCTTGGTAGACTCTACAAGAAAAGCGAACATAAGGCAACCTTGTCACCATGCTTTGTGGGATGAGTTGCTATTATAAGAGTCACACAAAGACTCAAGCTACTAGTATTGCTTGAAAACCAAAAATAACTTTCCGCAAGAGAGCAGCAAGAAATGAATTGCTTGATTATATATGCAATAATGATACAAATATCAAATGGATCAATGCTACATAATGTACAATAGAGGCTTTGCTTATGTAAGCAAGGTGATGAGATAAGACTACATAAGATTATGATATGTGCCACAATCATATGGCATGAGACACAAAGTAAATGAACTTAAAGTGCCCTATGTAAACTTAACTAACATAGTGCGAATAGGACCTAGGAGGTAAACTAATTAGGTAATATACCTTGTTCACACCAATAGCTATAAGTAGCAGTAGTTCAAATGATCAAACTGCTTATGCCACAATTTGTTAACCTCATCAGAATGGTATTGAATGTGGTGGAATGAGAATCAACAACAAAGTGTGAAAAGGCATACAATTGAGACTGATGATCCACCTTCCTAATTGATATGGAGCCACTGTGCAACTCACTGATAACCACATAATCTAGAGTAAACCTGTTTGCTTGAACCTATTTTTGTGATCTGGTAGATTGACATGATAATAGTTGACAATGAAGGTACACAAAACGTTTACTTTTGTCAATAGAATTTCTCCCACAAACCTCAGCTTGAGCATCATCACCCATCAGAATGTGTGGCACGTGACTAGGCTCCAAGGAAGTGAACTCTTTTCAATCTAAAGCTATGTGGTGCAAAGAATTCAAGTAAACAATTCATGTGGATGATGAAGCAATAGCAACGAAGACTTTGCCCTTTCCTTTCCCCTTATTGTTCTTCTTCTTAGAAGAATCCTCATTTGATAAACTCTGCTTTACTAAAATAGTTACTCTAATGTCGTTCTTTTCAAGAAGATGTATGAGGTGATCAATCTGCTTCTTCATGCAGTTGTGTTCATCATGTGTTAACCTCATACTGTAAGAGCATTTTTTTGTTTCTGGGTTTTCACCTTTAGAAGAGGAATTTGTTTTAGGAGTAGTGGAAGATTTCTGATTCTTCCCCATAGAACCATCTTTCTTGTCCTTATTCTTTTGTTTCTTCTCTTTATTGTTAGTTGTCTTCTATTCTTTTGTGTCTAAGTGAGTCACCAAATGATTTGGAAGACTTAAGGGCTCCCATTTGAATGATCTTGTCTTGCTCCATGTAATGCCCCCCGCTCATCACTCTACATCACAAAACAATCACAGCTTTAAATAACAATTAAACCAAGGTATTAGCAACTAAGGCTGACCTCCCTGATCTTGGCACTCAAACAAAATAAAACAAGATTCACTGTTGGGCCGACCTATCCTTGCATTGGCGCTCATTTTTTAGGAATTTAAATTAAATAAATTCTTTGCTGGCCGACCTCGTGGGATAACCGCCCCGTTTGGAGGCAAATTTCAAATTTATTAAAATTATTTCCTCCTTGGCCGACCTATTTGAGGAGATGTAACCGGTCAGTGAAAAGGTGTGTGTATTGGTATAAATAAGAGTTCAGTGGGGTTCACATCTGGCGTTCATTGAGGGAATATTTATTCTAACCAAGGCAGATTTAGGAATTAAGGCAGAAACAGCAGAGATAAGAGATCTGAAATCAGATATGAAACCACATAAGAGCAGGATCTGATTTTATATAAACATTCTTGAATTAGTAAAGGTTATGAGTGGAGATCAAGGATATTGATCAGATCAGAAATAATCAAAGGAGATCAGTTTGATATAGGCATTGTATCGGGAAAAGAAGATCAGAAATCATTATCTAATCTGCACTCATCGAATAAGAACATAAGTCAGCATTCATAAAGAAATCTGCAAATAACTTGTATTCTACAAGTATTTTTGGTATGCAATGTGATAATATGTTTAATACATAACTTAATATATTTTGTATAGATGATAATATGAAATGCTATTCCTTAGTTGTTAAATTACTTATTCCCCAACAAGCAATCATGTGGAGGTGAGTACGGAAACACAAGGAGAGAGAGCAGATACAAAACTCCTTTCCAAGTAAACTCCTTTCCAAGAATGGATGACTGATGTGCCCGCCACATGTGGGCCAAGGGGGTATTGTATTCTGCGCCAAGGGGGTATTGTATTCTGCCCTTGGGCTTAGATAAGAGGATTTCCGGGCACCCTATTGTGGTTTCCTCTCCAACCTATACGATGGTTGATTGTTGGAATTGAATTAAGAGAAGTCACAATCATAGGTGGGTGAATAAGCTGACATGAATTGGGAGGGCAGAGACGAGCTCTCCCACTTGGTAGACCAGCCCATGTTGGATGGATGGCATCCTGCCACATGTGGGCCAAGGGGGTGTTGTATCCGCCCTTGGGCTTAGTGTGAGGGATGCTTTGGGCACCCTATCGTGCTTCCCTCATTCGACCCCTATATGGGTGAATTCTAAAAATCAATTATATATATTACATGATTTATCTAAATGGATTAAGATGATTATTAATATATATGCACTTATATGTTCTTTGATCCTTAACCCTTGTAAAACTAATTGGTCTTATGAATTATATTTCTAATGTTGCCTAACATCATTGCAGGACCTAAACCAAGATTTATCTTGCTTAAAACTATTTTGATTGGTAAATTTATAACTCTTATATTACATTTCTTGTTTTATTTGAACTTGTGATTTTAGGGCAAGATTTAGGGCAATCCCAATAGGGGACATTACACTTCATTGTGAGAGACAACAAATTCATCAAAGGTAGGCATGTGAAATGCTGGACTAAGATCACTTTTGTTAGAATGAGAAGTAGAGACTCAAATAAAATAATTAGAACCCAGTTTAGATAGAATGGCAAGAATTATTTGTGTCTTCTCGATCCCACATTGCTTAAATTGTGTTCTAAGGCTTGTGAACTTGGTAGTGAAATCCTAAGTGTGTCAAAATTTCAAGGATTAAGATTGATGAGTTCATTTTCTAAGTGATGACCTCACATTACATCTTGTTTTCCAAACAGGCTAGCCAAAGTATTCTAGACTCCAATAGGCATGTTTGAGAATTCAACATGAGATAGTAAATCTGGAGACAGAACGAGACATAAAAATCGAACAAACTCATCATGTTTTATCTCCTACTTAATTTTATCTATTAGAACCCAGTTTATAGAATGACAAGAATTATTTGTGTCTTATCGATCCCACATTGCTTAAATTGTGTTCTAAGGCTTGTGAACTTAGTAGTGAAATCCTAAGTGTGTCAAAATTTCAAGGACTAAGACTGATGAGTTCATTTTCTAATTGATGACCTTACATTACATCTTGTTTTCCAAACAGGCTAGCCAAAGTATTCTAGACTCCAATAGGCATGTTTGAGAATTCAACATGAAATAGTAAATCTGGAGACAGAACGAGACATAAAAATCAAACAAACTCATCATGTTTTATCTCCTACTTAATTTTGTCTATTAGAACTCAGCTTAGATAGAATGACAAGAATTATTTGTGTCTTCTCGATCCCACATTGCTTAAATTGTGTTCTAAGGCTTGTGAACTTAGTAGTGAAATCCTAAGTGTGTCAAAATTTCAAGGACTAAGACTGATGAGTTCATTTTCTAAGTGATGACCTCACATTACATCTTGTTTTCCAAACAGGCTAGCCAAAGTATTCTAGACTCCAATAGGCATGTTTGAGAATTCAACATGAAATAGTAAATCTGGAGACAGAACGAGACATAAAAATCAAACAAACTCATCATGTTTTATCTCCTACTTAATTTTGTCTATGGCATCAATAGGTTTAGGAATCCTTGCCATTACATATTTATGGAATCCTTTACTTAGCAAAAGCAATATTTTAGACATCCATTCAAAATAGTTATACAATGTAAGAATTGGAATTGGAATTAAAATTGTAGGATCCATAATGCAGAAATTAAAGAGATATGCAGCAAGATGAGCAGATGAGCAACCCCCCTGATACTATATGTGAAATGACCCCCTAGATATAACAATGTTTAGCACTTCATTTTAGTGTGTATTATTATGCACAATACTAGATTAATAAAGCTTTTACAAGGTGCAAAAGTGGTCAAAATGTTGAAAGTAATATGTGCTTACAAAATAGGACTGAAAAAACTACATCTTTGTGTAAAGCTTAAAAAATTTCTACTTAAAAAGATGGCACTAAAAAAGGAGATCGTTGTGAAAGTTTTGAGCATTTTTAGTTCTAGGAAACATGATTGAACATCAAAATCTTTGAGAAAGCTCAAATTTTGAAAAGTAAGAGAATCAAATTTGAAAAATACTTAAGACCATTTTGAAAGACTGCGAACTTCTACACTATTTAACAAAATGTTTCTTGCAAAAAAAAACCCTTTGAATTAGTAGTATGCGACCAAAAGATTTTAAACCCTTTTGGACCATGAGCATGAAAATTGACAAATTTTATATCAATTTATAAGTTTTGATGTCTTCCAAATGCAATGCTAGGGATTGTTTTGCACCAAAATGCTTTAAAAAAAGTGCTACATGCAAAATTTAATTAGACAAACACAAAAAAGTCTAGTTGTTAATTAGCTACTGGTAGTGTGATTTGAGTGAAACAAAAGCTAATCGTGACTTTCTTGAGCCTTTCAAATGCAATAGTGCAACCAAATGTGTTGTGTGGTGTGTCAAAAATTAACCCACACCCAAATGTCTAAACTCAATCTCTCATAATCATGCAACCAATTGGTCTACTCCCAACACAATGGCTTTGATACCATGTTAGATTTTGTACACAAACAAGAAATTATTGAAGACCTATGTGGAAATTGTTAGTTTTTAGTGGTCAGATTAGCAGTATAGAACAGAAAATCAGAATGCAAAGTAAATCATACACATAACACACATGTACCCTGGGAAAACCTCCCTCTTGGAGGAAAAACCCAGCAACCAAAGATCTCAGATCTGATTAGATTAGGTACAGCAGCAGATTACAATACTGCCCTTCTAGGGCATGCAAAGAACTTATCTGAATCACAGTTCAGGTCAGATTTGAACAATCGCCCAGATTGTTGATTGCAGATCATGTGAGGGAGTTAACTTGCCTTAGAACAGATGTAGCACAGGCTGAAGTAAGTTCAGCAGCGTTGGAGCAGGTTCGGCAGACCTAGGAAGATGTTCGCTCAGCTAGAAGACAATTTCGCTGACTTCAGAATGTAGTTTGCTGATCTTTTGGAGCAGAATAGATTGCATTAAGGCAGATGATATTCGCTTAGGTTATATAACTTTTGATCTCAAGTCACTTCCTTTATATACATGCCCTTAACCCTTATGCCTAGGTCGGCTTTGACGCCAAATTAGAAATTCACAAGTTACATTCGCCATTATAGGGTCAGACCAATATCACAAGTTACATCGGTTAGGACCTGACCAATAACACTTTACAAGTTACATTATTAATAGGTCCTGACCTATTGAATTTACAAGTTACACAATATCCCAAATAAATTTTAAGGTCGAAGGCCACATTAAAATTTACCAAGCTAGGTCGGCCCAATCAAGGGATACGACCTAGCTACATTTTCAACACTCCCTCTTAGCTAGGGAGGATCCCTTGATTAATCAAGTTACATCGTGACCATGCTTCATGGACTCTTTCCATGATATCCACCATGCATTCTCATAGAGGATGAATTCAATATACATCATGGACTCCTTCCATGATATTCATCATGCATACCTACAGACTAAGTCACCAGGTTCGACCGAATTTGAACCTTGAAGTTCGAAATTCGGCGAACTTGAAAAACCATTAAAAAAATCGATTAAATTCGATTAAAAATTTAGGGTTTGTTAAAGTGTTTTTTTAACTTTTCGGGTTTGCGTTTTAGGGTTTTTTTGGCGGATTTTATAAATAGGCGGCCGCAGACGTTGCAACCACACCCACGCGAGTTGCTAACGCCGCCCGCTCTGCTCGACCGCTCGCTCTGCGACGCCACCACCAGTGCTCGGCCGCCACCAGTCGGCCGCCACCCGTCTGCGACGCCACCACCAGTGCCGACGCCACCACCAGTGCTGACGCCACCACCCCGCGACGCCGCCTGCACTCCGCGACGCCACTGGCCAGCCTCGACACGTCCGCGACCTGCACAGGTATTTTTTTTAATTTTTTTTTTTTTTTTTTGTTTATAATGTTAAATAGTTAATGTTTAAAAATGTAATATTATATAATATTATATATTTTATGATTTATATTTATATTTTATAATATAATATTATATATTTTTATATTTTATTAATTTTTTTTAGGTTTAATATTTTTTTTGTTTAATAATTAATAATTTAATATTAATATGGTGTCAATTTTTTTTATGTTTATAATATTGTTTAATATGGTGTCAATATGATATTAATATGATATTATTATTATATATCTCTGCTTCATTTTTTTATATGATATTAATATGGTGTCAATTTTTTTTATGTTTATAAATTTATAATATTGTTTAATATTATTATTATATAATTTATAATTTTATATTAATGGTTTTTTATTATATTGTTTAATATTATATATTTTTAAAAGGTTGAAATAAAAATAGTGTGTTTTTTAATTTTTCTTTCCAAACATGCAGATTTTCATTTAATGGCTCCTCCCAAATCAACTTCTGAGGCATGGAAGCATGTGACCCGAAATGGAACTCACATCAAATGTAACATATGTCAGGCAAATATCATTGGAACTTTAACAAGGCTTAGGGACCACTTCCTTGCTAATACAGGGGGTCCAGGTGGAGGTGTTCAAGCATGCACAGGTGCGACTCCAGAACTTAAAGCTATTCTAGAGAAAGAGTTGGCTGCTTCAATGGTAGGCAAAATGAAGAAGGCACAAAAGAAACAGAGAATTGAAGGAGATATATCTAGATTCACATCTGCCATGTCTTCCTCTTCTGTGCAATCCGAAGCGGCGAGTGTACCAAAACAGAGTGGAACACTGAACAACTTTTGGAAACCAGTAGAGAAACAACAGGTGGATGATGCAGTTGCTGATTTGTTTTACACAAGTGCTATTCCATTCAATGTTGCGAGAAATCCTCATTTCCGCAATGCAGTTCAGAAAATTGCAGAGTTTGGCAAAGGGTACACACCCCCAGGTTCAGAGGCTATCAGGACAACTCTTTTGCAGAGGTCAAAAGATAGAGTGACTGAAAAATTAGCTGATGTCAAAGCCACTTGGAAGGAAACAGGTTGCACTATATTGAGTGATGGATGGTCAGATATGTGTCAAAGGCCATTGATTAATGTTTTGGTGTCTTGTCCTGAAGGTGTTGTGTTTTTGAAAGTCATTGACACCATGAACCACAAAAAAACTTCAGAGTATATTTTTCAAATATTAGAGGAAGCCATTCTTGAAGTAGGGATGGAAAATGTGGTTCAAGTGGTAACTGATAGTGCAGCAAATTGTGTGGGAGCTGGGAGGCTGATTGTAGAGAAGTACCCACAGATATATTGGAGCCCATGTGCAGCGCATTGTCTCGATTTGTTGCTTCATGACTTGGCTAAATTCCCATGGATAAATGAAGCTATTCATAGAGGGAGAGCAATTGCAAATTTCATACGGAATCATCGTCTCACATTGAGTATTTATAGGCAGCATGCATCAAAGGAATTGTTGAGGCCTTGTGAAACAAGATTTGCTTCATATTATATCACTTTGAAAAGAGTGGTTGAAGAAAAAGCAGCTTTGAGGTCTATTATATGTTCCAATCAGTGGGAAAGTTCAGTGCTTTCTAAAGGCCCCAAGGGGAAGAACATAGAGCAAATCATCCTAAACAGCAATTTCTGGGGAAGTGCAGCAAAAGTCTTGCTTGTATGTGAACCAATTGTTGACGTGCTTCGTATGGTTGATGGTGACACTCCTTGCCTTGGCATGCTTTATGAAAGCATGGACCGGTGTAAGGAATCTATTCAAAAAGCACTAAACAATGAAGAAGCAGAATATATGCAGATATGGGAGGCAGTTGATTGCAGATGGAAAATGATGCACACACCTTTACATGCAGCAGCTTGCTTTTTGGAGCCTAAGTTGTTTTCTATTGATAGAAGGGGTGATAATGAAATCATGGCAGGGCTTTACCAAGCCATTAGCAGGTATGTACCAAATCCAGAAATTGTATTACTAATCAGAGATCAAAGTTGGCAATACAAGAGAGGAGAAGGGATGTTTGGAGGGGCAGAAGCCAAATATGACTCGCCACGTATGTCTGGATATAGATGGTGGATCTCTTATGGATCATCAGCTCCTGAACTGCAAGAGTTTGCTATTCGAATTTTGAGTCAGGGAGCAAGTTCATCAGCTTGTGAGAGGAACTGGAGTTGCTTTGACCACATCCATTCCAAAAAGAGGAACAAATTGCTGACTGGAAAGTTGGGAGATCTTGTCTATGTTCGCAGCAATTTGAAATTGCTGATGAACAAATCAGCAAAGAACACTTCTTTACAACAAACTCTTGAAGGCATGGCAATGCCAGATGCAGATGAGCCTGACTTTGTAGATGATGAACTGAGTAGTGATACAGATGATGATGATTTGGCATCCCAGCCAAGTGCTCTTGATGACTTAGAGTTATTTTAAAGTTCTAAAGTTTTTGACTGTTATTGTACCTTTTTGACAAAAGAACATCTTTGCGATAGTGAAAGCATATGTTTCCTACGGTTTATATTTTATAAATGTGTCATCTTTTTGTAATGATTTCAAATCTATTTATCAATGTTAAACTATTTACGCAAATTTATAGATATATTACATATATTTATTAAAAAAAAATTTAAAAATTACATATGGCGAATTTAATTCGAATTTTATACATTTCGAATTTTTTCCGCATCGAACTTCATCGAATTTCAAAGCTGTCGAACTTCGAATTCGAATTCAAATTCGAACCTGGTGACTTAGCCTACAGAGGATGAATCCTAAGTACATCATGGTCTCTTTCCATGATACTCATCATGCACAACCGCAAAGGATGGATCCACCTTGCATTGCCCGCAGAGGGTGGTCCCACCTTGCACTCCACAGAGGGTGATCCCACCTTGCACTTTGTAGAGGGTGGAACGAGGGCTCTAACCTCAGACCTCTCCCAGAGAAGAATGCAATACCACCATGCCTACTTGCAGAGGGTGGAACGAGGGCTTTCATCTCAACCTTCTCCGAGAAGATTGCCTTAACCAAGGATATAGCTTCCTTTGAAACTGAAACAACAAACAAGCTCCCTCTGGAGCTGAAAACAACAAGCTCCCTTTGAAGTTGAACCTGATCGTAGTATCACCAACTGAGCTATGTCTCTTAGTCTTCAACCTGTGATGCTTCCTCACAAGATGTCTCAAAACCTTCCTCTCTTGAATACAATCATCATCTTTATGCTCCTCAGTCCGTCCTGAAAGCATTTACGAGAGGTTACTAATAGTTCAAGACTATCATACATGATTCACTATCCAATGAATTGATAACAGCATGAAAAATTCAAAAAATACTTCTCTCTTATAAGTTAGTCCTCAACATTCTTTCCTAATTTCGCTTAGCAATTAAATTACCATCCACTTAGGTCATAATGAAGCGTCTGATGATGACTGTGTGGCCTTCGGGCCTCACCATCACTTATCATCTATCTTCAACTCAGTGACGACATGTAGGAGTTGCACGCAAGGATCACTCAAAGCTGTCAATACAGCAGACTGAAAAAGTAACCTTGATACTAATTTGCAACTTTGTCAACTTGCACAAACCAAGTATCATGCCAATGTTGGAAAATAATGTACCAAATTATAGCTTACCAAAAAACACTTAGAAAATTATTGAATAAGGACATATTAACTTGGTAAGGGTTATTTTATGAAAGAGCAGATCTGGTAACTCAATCTGGCCAAACAGCTAGGTCAGCCAATAATAAACTTAATCAAATTCAATGAAACATCAGATGTTCACCTTGCAAGTGACTGGAAACTACATGTAAACTCAAGGAGCCATATAAACATTTATGATTAAAGGCAGCAATTCTCACCATGTTCACCTGTCCTTACCTACTGACTATTATGGCCTGCCAGAATAGTAGGGCCCCTTCAATCTTCCTCCTTTCTGATCTGCTTCCAAACTTGTAGGAAGTAATGACATAATCAGCATTAAGGGTATGGCCAGCATGAGAGTACGACCAACTATAGGAGAACTGAATCACCTGTCATTAAGCCTCTCAAACACCTCCAAAAACTTCCGATATACTTCACGAATCTGTTAATCTGATTATGCTTAATATGAACCTGGCTTTGATACCATGTTAGTTTTTAGTGATCAGATTAGCAGTATAGAACAGAAAATCAGAATGCAAAGTTAATCATACACAAAACACATGTACCCTGGGAAAACCTCCCTCTTGGAGGAAAAACCCAGCAACCAAAGATCTCAGATCTGATTAGATTAGGTATAGCAGCAGATTACAATACTGCCCTTCTAGGGCATACAAAGAACTTATCTGAATCACAGTTCAGGTCAGATTTGAACAATCGCCCAGATTGTTTATTGCAGATCATGTGAGGGAGTTCGCTTGCCTTAGAACAGATGTAGCACAGCCTGAAGTAAGTTCAGTAGCGTTGGAGCAGGTTCGGCAGCCTTGGGGTAGGCTCGGCAGACCTAGGAGCAGGTTCGGCAGACCTAGGAAGATGTTCGCCCAGCTAGAAGACAATTTCGTTGACTTCAGAATGTAGTTCGCTGATCTTTTGGAGCATAACAGATTGCATTAAGGCAGATGATATTCGCTTATGTTATATAACTTGTGACCTCAAGTCACTTCCTTTATATACATGCCCTTAACCCTTATGCCTAGGTCGGCTTTGGCTCCAAATTACAAATTCACAAGTTACATTATATAGGGTCAGACCCATTTATAACCACAAGTTACATTTGCCATTATAGGGTCATACCAATATCACAAGTTACATCAGTTAGGACCTGACCAATAACACTTTACAAGTTACATATTAATAGGTCCTGATCTATTGAATTTACAAGTTACACAATAAATTTTAAGGCCGAAGACCACATTAAAATTTACCAAGCTAGGTCGACCCAATCAAGGGATATGACCTAGCTACATTTTCAACAGAAATAAACCAAATGTAACTTTTTATACAAATGACCCTAGAATCAAAATAGCAAGAGTAGAACTTCATGATATGAGAGATTTGCAAACCGGTAAAGAAGGCATACTCACCATTTGATTATCAGATATGAATGAATAATGCTATATATATAGCCACAAGAGAGTGAATACAACCAATAGGAATAACTCCAGCTACTAGAAATAGGTGGGAGTTACACCTACTTAGAATATGCCAAATTAATGGCTACAACTACCCAAAAGAAAAACAAATGATTATGAGAGACGGATAATGCATTCAAGAGAGGGAGTAACTTCAACCACCCAAGAATAGGTGGGATTTACATTGTCACTCATGGAGGAAGCCATATATCTTTGAAACTATCATGTATAATAACTTCAGCAAGCTTTATAATATGTATAGGAAAAAGAATTACTCCCAAATATAAAGGAAAATAAAAAACCTACACTAACATATACAAATCAACCACCTATCCTTTCAACATATTGTTAAAGTTTGCTGCTATGAAAGCACAAGACATTAAAGCATTAGTATTAGCAATACCCTATTGGCCCAAAATTTTCTTGATACATTGTAGGGTATGCAAGTCGGAAATGGCAAAGGTATTATTTTGGTTTCTATCTGAAATTTTGTCATGTTACAGGGAATCCCTTCCTTTCTTTCATGCTAGACTCTTCATTCTTCCTCTATTAGAAGATAAACAATAAATCTAACCAAAGAGATTATATCTTCAGAATGCTGCAAAAACTATACCACCTAACCAATCCATTCACACCAACTAAGGGAGCCCCTTACACATGCTGAGATGGGTGAGAGTGTGGATGTGATAAATCATCGATAACTCCGTGGCTGAACCATTGCCATGGATCCTTTCTTTAAACCTCCTAGGAGGGAAGATTGACAATGCTCCTATCCTCTCCACATGGGAAAGTGGAATATTCTCTTTAGAATTCCAGCTAGAAGGAAAGATGGCTTTAAATTTGAAGGCAAGACATCATTTTAAAAGCAATCTCCATTAGTTGTTGGAGGCAGACTTTTCCAAGAATTTCCACCTATCACTCACCAAAGTTGAGAATGGAAGCTGTGCTATTCCCTTAGTTGCTACAAAATTCACACACTTATTGCCTTCCCTATAGGAGTGTTCATAAAAAATCTCCTTGAAAATTCTGTTAAGGCTGCAAGCCTCAGATAATCCATTATTCAATTTCCAATTCACCATGGATCCCGTAGCAAGTTCTGCAATGATTTCCTGGGAGTCTCTTACAGTCAATTGTTCGAGCATTAGTCCTTCCAACAGAGCCTCTAGTTCAGCTCCAATATCATTTTGGGTGCCCATAAACTATGTTACTTGTTCATCCCTTGTTGGCTCTGGATCTGGGTCTGGTTCAAAGGGGATGTTTTTTTCTTCAGTTGGTTTGTTCCAGATGAAACTGTGTATTTTTTTAATTATTCTATGCAAATCCATCAAATATGTGTGCATTCTGTTTGTTTCTTTTAAACAAAAAACTGTGCATTTTGTGAAGAAATCGTGCATTTTTTTTTTAATTATTCTATATGCAAACCCATCAAATATCTGTGCATTCTTTTTTTTTTTCTAAACTTTCACTGTAATTCAATGATTGTGACAAATGCCTAACCCTATGGGAAGACTACGGGGATGACTTCTTGCTTGCTGCTTTGCATTTGCTGCCTTTGCCCTTTTGATTACACAAATTTATTTATTTTGCTAGCACCAATGGACACGGCCTCCCTACACATGATTACAATGGCAAAATTTATTTTGTTGCCATGATGCGAATGGGAATTTGGATTGATTGAATGAGCACCCAGCCCACCACATGTAGTGATTGATAATTTACCTGCCCACGACCATGATCATTATAGGTAGCAATAGTGGTAGTTTGTAAGGGTGATTGGTGATTGATAAAACAGTCACACTCCAACAACACAATACGATGAGAAATGTGAGAAGAACGAGATGCAACTAGATTATCATAGATGGGCTTGAGAGATGTTTGTAGACTCGTGAACACAATTGCAAAATATACCATAGCAGTAGTTTTGGTAGCACAAAAATATAAATTCTATACATTTCTTTATTTAGTTTATTTATTTATCGACATAAACTTTATTTACAATTTATTATTATATTATATATTAAACTTTACTTATAATTTATTATTATATTATAAAATAATAATATTGTCCATACATTAGTAGATAGGAATCTTTTTGTTATTAGGCTGCAATTATGTATTTTTATTTACAATATTTATATGTTTTTGTATGGATAAACCCAAAACAAACCCAACCCTATTTTTTTTTTAACCAAATTTGTGAACTGAACTTGAATCTGAACTAGTTCTAGGATTGGTAAGTTAGACCAAAAAGGAAAGATCCACCATTAATAAATTGCTCCAAAACATCACTTAGAATGATGCTTGCTCATGCAGTCCGGGACTACCCCTAGAAGCTGAGGAAAATATGGATAGAGAAGTACAAAAATTAAACACAAATAATACAGTGCTCCTTTGTCTTTTCATTCAGTAAATATTTACATATATATAGGATTTACTAATCCTATTTTATAGGGACCAACCTCTCTATTTAAGTTGTGAATCTGTGATTGTTACTCACGTAACAATACACAACTCAAGCCATATGAGTTGTTAAAACAACTCAAACCATAATATATATTATTGTTAATATAACAATAATATTACTATATACTAACATTTATATGATAATAACTATTCACATAATTATTATTTACCCACATACATGGAGCACTAACTTAAATTTCTTAACAGAAGCTGCATTAAAATTAAGCCTCATGAAATCATTTGGAGGTTTCTTCCTAGATATTGGTCTTCTACAATTCTTTTTCTGATTACCCTATTAATGTGGAAATGCATTTTTTAAAACAATTATAAAGTTATCCTTGATTATAAAAGGACAATAGAAAATCCAGACAATAAAACTGATAAGAACTTTGGAAAACACAACATTTTATTAAAATCAACACAAATTACTGAATTAGTAAAGATGTAGTAAACGACATCTCAATCTTCATGAGTAGTAAACGACATCTCAATCTTCATGAGTAATTGTCAGAGTTTTCTTAATAGCATGTCCATAATTTCAGCTTTAAAAAGTTGACAACCCTCAAAATTAAATAATTTGGAGGAATGTCTTGTAAATTTTGTTCAGTGGTATGGCCTCGGGATGAGAAATCCATATTAAATTATAATACCCTTTATTTTTAGTCAATGGCTTGTATTTTTGTAGCACAGTGCAATTTTTTTTCTTTTTTTTGTCAAATCTCATAAAACACGTGGAATTTTTTTTAAGCTTTAATTATTTATATGTGTTTATCTTTTATTCTGATGCTGCCTCAGCTACAATAGCTTTGATTTCATACAAATGATCAATCAACAGGGTTAAGTTCTGTAGCAGGTAAAGACTCCTAAGGGGGTACCATTTTCTCATAATGTTAATGCAAATGTAGGCACATCATGTATTGAATTGATAATTTCTGATTTGACATTGTTTAATTTTTTCATCAACATTTCGGACCATGTGAGCATGATCCGAAATGTTGATGAAAAAATTAAACACTCAGTCAAATCCGGAAATTATCAATCTAATCTATTATGGACTTGTTGGTGTACGTTTTATCATCTACCAAACATTAGAATAAGATACCCAAAGGTATTCTATCCTCTCTTGAAAAATCGCTGCTGATTCCAAGGTCTATATGTGCGAACAAGAGACTTTAGTGGGATAGCTACTTGGGTAGTGTATGCTGAAAATCTCAAGGGGGACTTACATTTATGAATGTCTTTCAAGCTTCTGGACTTCGATAGATTTTATCAATTTTAGACTTTCTGTTTTTTGGATTTTTCGGGATTTAGACCTTCAAAAAAAGGGGAAAAAGGAGATAGGGTTAAGAAAGCTGATCTAAACCTACGAATTCTGGAGATGGTATTAACTAGGTGTTCTCGGGAATGGGTTGTGCTTATGATTGAAGTTTTGGCATACATAGGGGATAGGCTCAGACTAACTTTGCCTAGTGAAATGGAAATCATCCATTCACCAAAAGTATGAGCAGAGATGCATCGTTAATTAATACAAATCAAATCCTTCATTCAATTCTAACAACTTTGAAAGCAAATCTAAATTAACTTTTAACTAATGTGTTGAAGAAATTGAAACCATGCTAATCACTCAAATAACAGAGATTACAAAGCCTTAAGAGAAAGCGCACAAGCAATGTATCATTTGAAAAAATGACCTTCACGTAACAATATATCAAAAACCTCACACTCTCCAAATGAGAGGAGGTAGCCTTATATAGTTTTTCAGAAAATAATGAACGATTGAGATCAAACAATGATCAAGGGCCCAGATTGAAAGTTATAAACCCTAATTAGGGTTTCTCAAAACTCTATCAGACAAACAAGAGAGTGACATGTGGCACAACTGCTATTGTGACTGAGGCGAGTGTCCAGTTTCCCTTTTTGCAGATTCAATGTATCTGGACACAATGAGTTGAACCTCTTCTATAGTGACACTTGGCAAGTTACTAATCTGGAAGTCGACGACGTCCACATCATCAGTACACGTGGCGAGGATGCATTCCCACTCAACTGCCTGGGCAAGAAAGTTGTTGTCGATGAGGAGAAATCTCGCAATTCTTGAGAGATCCCTTTTATCGATCATCATTGAGACTTTGAAAAAGCTCAACTGAATTTTGGTTCTCAGGTTCACTGCATGCAAGTGTTTTTCTCGCATGCCCTCCCTTTGCCAAATTTTCGATGCCACATGAAACACTTCACTTAAAATTTCCTTGACATTCTTCTCAATCTCAAAATACTTAGTCTCAGATTTCTTCGGGACCTCAATCTTGGTGACCAAAGCGCAATACCAAGTGTTAAAATCATACTTGTCCCCAGCTTGGATGACACCTGCATCTATCAAGTCTCGCTTTGATAGACCTCGGATAATCCTCAATTGTGGAAGTATTTGATCTTGGATTTCTTCCATATCCTCCCAATTTGCAGCCAAGTCCTGAATTCTGTTGACTAATGAAGAAGCCGACTCATGTGCCGATACCAAATTTTCCACAAGTATGTCAGCCCGTGGTGAAGCATATGAGGTCCATTCCTTAACTTGCTCGAATGTGCCCTTCGTGTCCTCATAATCTTTCATTGACTTTTGTGGAAGAGGCTACAGAGGGGTAACTGGTATCTCATGATCAAGTGGCTTAGTTAGATGGATAACATATTTTCTCCATTGCTGATTTTCTTCCTCAACCTTAATTCTTTTCTCCTTTTTCTTGGCTAGTCTTGCCTTGAGGGCGTTGCAAGAATCATCAAAATATTGGATCTCTTGAGCCTGAGTAGGCTTACCCAACTCTACTGTAGTGATCTTATAATCTTCTGGAGCAACATCACTCTGGGTCTTTCCTTCTTTTGGTACAGCTATCTGAACCGTTTTGAACCCTGCACTATCCCTTTGAATCAAAGAGAAATTTTTTACTGGCTTGGATGGTTTAATCACAACTGGTTCTTTCACCTTTGCCAAAAATGCTGCAATATTCTCTTTTGAGTGGGTCTCATTAGGAACCTTAGCCCTTATCCTTTCTCTCAACCAATCAGGAACAGTTGATTGCTTCTCAGTATTTTTATCACATTCACCATCTATATCCCCAGGGCCAGTAACTATACCATCAAGAAAAACTACTGGAGGCTCAGCTTGTTCCTTGGCTGGATTTTGGACGGGTTATCTCATTATCTCTTCAAGCGAAGAAGGCACTCTTGCTTCATTATCCTCCATATTTGTGTCCATCTCCTGTTCCTCAATAATATTCTGGTCAGGCACAACAGATGCAACACTCAAAGTCGAATGACCTTCATTTGATTCACGTCTTTCCCCAACGATTTTCTTTGCCTTGGCCTTTCCAGAATTTCCGGCAGGTTCCTTTCTCTTTCGGGACACAACTTTTTTTGGATTCCGAGCATTGCCTGAAGAGATACCATGGTTGGAAGACATTGAGTCATCCATTACCATCAAATCATAAGTCAAGGCAACACCTTTGGACTTTAGTTGCTTTGTCTTCTCGGACATCCACCACTAGTATTCAACTACTGTCTTCATAAGGTCTGCCAAATCCGATTTCTCCTCGTCTGCCCAATCAATCACGACAAGTGGCTCATTTCTCACTTTCTCGAAACCCGGTTGTTCAAATTCAGGACTGTCTTCTACTTGATCCGTGACCCTGAATACTTCTGTTGCTCTTACCATACCTAGGGGAATTCCTGATCAAAACCTTCTTCTGATTTCAAAATCATTGATTGCATTAGCCCAATAATCCTCTAGATTGGATCTGTGTTCAAACACAATTCCTTCTACCCTTTTCATCTTACGGAATGGATCAAAGTTCCTTCTTGCCTTGTATAAGTAAAAGGGGTACCATGCCAACTCCTTTTCAGCAGTGGCAGTAGCTTGTGCTGATGGACACGTTTCCAATCCATTTCCAATAGTGAGAAGATGTTCTTGCCTTCTTCTGCTTCTCTCTCTGAACCATCATGAAGCTCTCCAACTGCCTCACAATTTCTAGCAACACAACTCGGTTGGTGGGATAAATTGGGAGTTTGTAGGGAGATCCAGAAAATACCTGAATTCTTATATAGGTGAAGTTTGGGTATTGGATATACCAATACCCGAATTTGCTTGTGAGGTCTTTTTACTCTTGAGAGAGTCTTTGATGTAGTCCACCTTGCAGTGTTCGTGTGATAGCATCAGAAATGCATCATTCACCTTCTGGAAATGTAATTTCTTTTCCATGTGCAGCTGGGGGTAACAATCGTAAATAGGAAACTGATTTTCCTTGTTTCCCACCTCTCCTCTTCTGGTTAAGGCCTCTGTATCTATAAGTTCTAGCTAGGGAATAGAACAAATACGAGCTCATATAGAAGATTTTGTCTCCCTCCAAATTTTTCAGCTGGCTGTCTAAGTTGTTGCTTATTATCTGAGCCCAGTCAATCATCTTTACTCCATTCATTATCTCATTAATGAAGTAATACATCCAAGGCTCAAATGGAGCGCCTTGGGGATTACCCATTATTCGGTTCAAAAGGACAATCATGTCTCCGATGTCATAGTAGGCACAAGGTTGTCCAAGCCGAACATCCTTTTCTTAAACTTCCTCAGATTGATATGTCCGAGGTTTGTATCACTGACATTCTTCCATTTCAAGTTCATCTTGGATTCAGGAGGAGCATCCTTGTCTACCTGAAACTTCATCGCGACTGAAATTTGTGAAAACACACGAAGCCTAAGTTAGAAATCAGAATTTCAATTTAAAATTTGAGGTTTTGAATGACCAAGTGGTTGAGGTTGTTTACTTCATTTTTCATACTTAGTCATTAAAATGAAGTTTTTACATGTAGGAATTTCGAAAATAATAATAAAACTCCATACTCTAAATTCTGATTTTAATCCAAAAATCAGGTTTGCAATGACATCAATTTCATCCAAACTTGTTTTGAAAGGCGGGAAGTAAGAAAGAAAGTGTAAATATTTAGTCCAACATGATCTTTCTTATTGAAATTTTGGACAAATCTGCTAAAATATCTTCCAACGAACTTAGAAAACTCAGAAATCTAATAAATCCGCCTTCAAAACCAACTTCACCTTCGATAGAATGAGAAGAAAAAGACAAGAAGATAGAAAGAACTTTTAAAAACTTAGAAACTTCAATAGATTTGCCTCCTATCAGGTGGTTTATCTCCAAAGTCTATGTATGCTGCGGGAGAATAAGGTTGGAGATGATACTTAATGCTCTTAACTTCTCCAAAATACGTTCAATCTGCAGAATTATTTTTCGACTACCCTTCAGCCTGCAAGAATGTCTCTTAACTTTGCTCTCAACACTTAAAGTTCGAACTCTTGTGTGAGGAATGAAGGAAAGAATGTCTTATTTGTAATGAAGTCGAATTTCATAATTAGAAATACACAGATCCTCTCCAAAAATCTGTTTCTATTTTGATTTCAGTCCTAAACGTTCATGAAGAAAGTTTCTAATTCAGCTTCAAGTTGCATAGTCATCATTATCTAGTTCGAACCTTTCATCTCACTTCACAAATGCAAGTTTCTAATTCAGTTTTCATTTCATATTCGAACTTGATCTGCAAATATCTCTTTTCAAAACTTTCTAATTTGATTCCTAGTTCGAATCCTATCTTGAAATCTCGCTGACCTCACCTTGGAATATACCTTTCCTTTCAAAATTAGCATGTTTTCTCATGAGGCAGAGTTTATTGTTTTGATTCTCCTTGTTATGGCGGACTTGGACAAACTTAGGAACCATTCCTTATGTCTTAAGGTGAACTTTTTGGAGTTCCATTTCAAGGCGGACTTCATAAACTTTATGCATTCAACTTCAAGACGGACTTTGGAGGGGGGACTTTCTAGAAACCATGGATGGCGGACTTCTCATGTCTTCCTTGCACCATCAAACCTTCCTCACAGCAGACTTTGTGAGTCTATAGCATCTTGCATATGGCGGACTTGGTGGGACTTTATTTCCAAGGCGATCAAGAGTAGGGCGGACTTTCTTCCTCTAAACACCTTTTAACTTTGACAAAGCGGACTTTCTTGGGCTCTTTCTCCATAGGGCGGAGTTTGTAGAGTTCATGACTTATCACCTGGGGCGGACTTTGAATGACTTATTCTCTTCTCAAGTGGGAGGGCGGACTTTTCATGACCACTTGCCATTCACCATCTCCTTGGGCGGAATTTTTTTTGGAGTTCATAACACTTGCTCCTTGGGCGGACTTTTTTTGAGTCTCCATCATGGGCGGACTTTCTTCCAATGCACTTCATATGTCTTCCTCCTAGGGCGGACTTTGGAGCTCACACACCACTTTGCTTGGGCGGACTTTTCTGATCTTGAGCACCTTTCATTTGCAACCTAGGCAGACTTTTCACTTCTTCACACCTTAACTATTCATGGCAGACTTTGGAAGACTTCATCCTTCATTGCAAGGCGGACCTTGAGTTGGCTATGATCTTAGGAGGGCCGACTTTTTCTCCCTCCAAATATCTCAACTTAGACAAGGCGGACTTTGAGTTTGGCACCTTTGCTTGGGCAGACTTTCTTTCACATGTGCACTTTGGAGGGCGGACTTTTGGAGAACATGACCATTGCCTTTGTACCTTGGAGTTCACCTTGGGCGAACTTTTGGAGGAACCATGGGCTTTGGAAGACATCATAGGGCGGACTTTCTCTCCTCCACGCCACTTTGCAATCAAAAGTAGGGCGGACTTTTTGAAGAACATGACCTCCTTCATCATCCATAGGGCGGAGTTTGAAGATTTCTTGACATACATTCACCATCAAACTTTGATTAGCCAGACTCAAAGAAATACTTGAAAAAAACTTCAAAATTTGATAACTTCATCAATTTTCGCCAGATTAGATTGATATTTGAAATCCATACTCAGGGAACCCATCCGAAGCATCATGACCCCTAAAATGTAGGAACTTAGGGTTTTGGGTCAAAACTTGAAAATCTTTGATCGCAATCGATGCAGGTCGATGGTACAAGTGTAAACCCTAGGTCCCCACTCCGAAAAAGCAAAAAACAGGCATCCCTACAAAAATAGGGAAAACTTTCTAAAAATAGCCATACCGGGGATCGGGCTAAAAAATGCCAAAAATGAAACTTCCTAAAAATAGGAAAAAGCAAAAAAGCAAACTTTCTAAAAATAGAAAGTTGTCCGAATTTGTTCAAATCAATTGCGTTCTTCGTCCTCTGGCTTTTCTAGGCACTTTGACGGTGTCTAGACTCTATTATCACTTGGCTTGCACAAACTGACTTTCAATCCTTAGGACTCAAACCGTTCAAAACATGACAAAACCGAGCAGTACTGAAGCGGAAGGCCACGGGGCACTAACAAAAACCCTAGAAAGCAGGAAAGGAGAGGGTCCCCATTCTCAATGGGGTGATGTGTGAAAAAAAGGTCACAACAGGACTGGAAAATTCATGTATTTAATATTATGTATTGTCAAAACACTTTTAGATGTGTACTTTCTCATGGTTTTTTTCTTATTTCACTCTATTAACGGGTTCTACAGGAACCTTGGCCAAACCTGGATTAGTTTGGACTGGGTTCTGATTTTGGTCCAGGCTCTGTTTGGGCGTATCCAAGCACTGCTAGGTCTTTTTCGATTTGACCTGAGTATATGGGTCTACCAAGGTTCCTGCCCCAGACCTCTCTGGATTTGGCCTGGGTGGGCAGGTTTGCCCAGGCCCCTATCCTGACCTTTTGGATTTGGCCAGGTATGTCTTAATGTACTTGGGCTGAATCCAGAGACCTGTGGCAAGACCTTTAGCAAATCCAGAGAGAATCTGCCTGGAGCTAACCCCAGCAATTTAAATAGTTCTTATGTTTAACAATACAATTTAATTGCTACAAAGTATATATTTTTATATATTTAGTATTTACCATCCCTATGTCTCGGAAAACTGAGAATTGTTTTGTCCTCCCAGAAATGCATTCCCATGCAAACATGTCCCACCACCCTAGAAGATTGGAGAGACCTAGGTCGAAGCTCAATATTGTTTCTTGAAAACCCATTTGTGGGTTGAATTGTTTAAACTAGCTACATGTGATTTATTTAGTTATTTTGTATTCTTGAAGAGTAATTTATTTTTCCAGGAGATGGCATTTTCTTGGTTACATTTTTGCTATTATCAGCAATTAAATGTCTTTTCTCATAGCAGCAGTCGTCAAGTTTGCCTACAGAGATAAAATGGTCCAATTTTGTTCATTTACATCTAGCAGAACTGGGTTTATAATGCAACCAAAAGGGTGAAAAATTAATTAGAACCAGAATTCCCAGTTTTTTGTGAATCCTTGCCATTTTATAGGAGAGGGTACAATTTCTGCAGTGAAATCTCTTAAAAGCAATGAAAAAATAAGGCTAAGTTTGGGGCATTTTCTTGTAATCAGCTAGACTGGATCCATTTGGGTGCAGATTAGATGGATTCAGTTAGCTGGTGGGCTGAGGTTCAATGATGGTTTAAGGGATAAATGATCAGGATGCCATTTTCTTGTAATGCATCCAAAATCAGGCATATCACATATCTTTGGAAAGCTCTGGAAACAGTGTTTGATTTCATAATCTTTACATGTTAAGTAGAGGTTTCAACCACAATCTATAACAGTCTTGCTGTTGAGACAAAATGGTGGCATCAGAACATACAACTTGAACAAAATTACGAAAGGAAAAAAATACATATGTTCCTTGCATTTAACACGATCAAGTTTTTATCTTTTGCTTTGTCATAAATGTAATTTGCATACCAAGTTTCTGGAAATATTTGTTATATAGGCATTAAAGAAGTCTCCAACTCGTAATTTTTGTTTTTTTAAATATGGTTCTGGAGAGATAAGGGATCATACATGATGCTGATGCATTTTATATGTTGTAGGGCTACCTTGCCTGTGCCCTTTCTGTATGGAAGATCAAACTTTAGAAAATGTCCAATATATTAATCACTGAATGTTGTTTCGTTAGAAATGTTTATTAAATTTAATAAGGTAACTTAGCTATAGGACAATTTTGATGCTAGTTATGAATCTCAGTATTATTTTCAACTAGAAAATTTTCAGTTCAAACAAAAATTTACATATATGTATACATTAAGCAGTTCAAACTATCTGACTTTCCTGTACTTAAATCATATGCCTTTTGATCTCAAATTTGTTTGGACATGGAATCATTGCAAAGCTTACCAACACCTCTCTCTATGCAGTGTTATGCCTACTTTTGCAATCCAGTTGTTTCTCTGCATTTTTTATTTACAGAGAATTAGTTACTTGTAAAAAGGAAAATGGCAATTTTATGAACAATTTTATACAGAATCGAACTCCTATTTTGCCTCAGTGATCTGCCCTACTATTTGCACTGTGTTCACTGTTGACCATTTCTCTTTTGTTGATTATTTTGTCCAATATTATTATATATTTTCTTAAATTTTCCGTAGAATTCTTATTGATTTTTGTTTTGGCTATCAAACTTTACAAATGTTATCCTCTGCACAAAGCCTTTTATTCACTGGAATGGAGGAACAAGATTTTGCATGTATTTCTTGGCTGTCTGGATTGCACTTATTGCCCTTCTTGACTTGATATCCTTAAATTTTCAGACACTAAAATGTGTTATTACTTATTTACATATTTGTATGCATTAAGCATTTCAAAGTATGACTTTGTTGTACTTTCAATTTTATGCCTTTTGATCTCAAATTTGTTTGGAAATGCAATGGTTGTGAAGATTACCAACCGCTCTCTCTATCCAGTATTCTGCCCTACTTATGCAATTCAGTTGTCTCTGCTTTTTTAATTCACATAGAACTATTTCCTTCGTAAAAAGGAGAATGGTAAATTTATGAACAATTTTATACAGAATTGAACTCATATTTTGCTTCAGCCCTACTATTTGCACAGTATCCACTGTTGACCGCTTCTCTTTTGTTGATAATTTGGTCCAATATTATTATATATATTTTTCTTAAATTTTCAGTAAAATTCTTGTTGATTTTTGTTTTGGCTATCGAACTTTACAATTTTTATCCTCTGTACAAGCCTCTTATTCAGTGGAATGGAGGAACAAGATTTTGCATGTAAACCTTATTTCCTGGCTTTGTCTGGGATTGCACTTATTGCCATTCTTGACTTGGTCCTTAAAATTCAGACACTAAAATGTGTTGTTTGCTTGTCTTTCGCTATTTTGTTTTAGATTGTCTGTTGTCTAAATCTTCAATTTTTTAAATTGCAGGAAATTCAAGGAGGATATTGCAATGGTTTGATCAGTTTGGTGGCATTGGAGAATTTGAACACAAACGTGGTGCCCGTTCGATTTCACAGTTTGCATTTGTGAACCGAGATTTATGCTGGGATGAGCTTGTATGGAAAGGAAGGCATGGCCAGTCCCCTGCGATGGTTGCCACAAAACCACATTATTTTCAGGACCTGGATGTTCTCAGCACTGTAGAAAATCTCCTTGAAAATGTTCCAGAATTTTGGTCATCAGAAGAGTTTACAGCATCTGTAGAAGATGGTGAGATAATCTCTCTCGACAGGGAGTTCTTTGTACAGGAGCTCCTTTACATGATGTATAATGAAGACTTGTTGGAGGCATGGCAGGCCGTGGAGGAGTTTCTTTTAGAAGAGAATTTTTTTAATCTATGTCAGCGGCTTCTCATTCTTCTTGGTGACCGAGAACTTTTGGCATTTCTGAATGCACTTGGGAAAATTCTAGGAAAACAGGATAATGGATTTGATTCAAAGGATAAAGCAAGGGTGAAGCAGTTGCAGAATAATTGGTTTGAGACTATCCTATCTATAGATGCCAAATTCCAATTCCTTGATGAAATACTGATATCTAATGCATGTGTGAATAATGGTCGCCAGATAGTGCGGCTTTTGTGTGATGAGGAGCATGATGAAAGAAAAAGACACATAGAAGAGATTGTGTTGGAGATGAAACAAAGTTCAAAAGGTAGTGATCATTGGGCTTTAAGAAATGAATGCTTAAGGATGAACAAAATGTTGGCAATTAAATTGCTGGCCATTGAATCTTGGTTTCTGCAGTACCAACTCTCTGATAAATGTAAGAGAGCAGCATCTTGTGAGTCGTTGTTTGGCTTAAATGGGATTGAATTTCATCGTCCTAGAATATCTTTGGAGGTATGTAATGAGCGCTTAAGCAAAGAAAAAGACTATGGATCTTTTGGGGGTTCAAAGAAGAAAAAGAGGAAAGATAAGTCTAGAAAGAGGAAAAGAAGCAATAATTCAAGTTGTGATGAGGGTATAGATAAGGAATACAGTAAGTGGTCCAATCCTGATGATACTTGGCAGCTCTCTACTGACAATTATGTTTCTAATTGGAACAAGGTAGACATAAAATTATACTAGCTTTTTTGTTTTGTGGTCACCTTTTCATGTCTTTTCAGTATGCTGGTCAACTGTTTTTGTTCAGAGTGGCTATATGCTTGGCTTTAGAGATGCATGGGTCATCCGTCATTCTATCTTCATATTATTTGGAGCAGAACATCTGCTTTTTGAGGAAAAGTCCTTTAATTGTCCAGATTTCAAATATTTTAATCCATCACTGTGCCTGCATCTTTCTGCATTCAGTCAAACATTATTGCCTGCTCATTCGTTTTCCTGTCTGTTTTTATCTGTTTTCCAGATGTTAGTAGTGACAATATAATTGCCTGATCATTCATTTTCCTATCTTTGTTTATCTGTTTTTCAGATTTAGTAGTAACAAAATAATAGAATAATCTTTGCTGGAACCAGTAGTCCGAAAATGAAAATCTAATTTTGTGGGCCTTTTCAGGTTGATCTGCCAGAGCATCTTGCCAAATATGCTTTTTTGAGCTGGTTAAAGTGGGTTATAACTGGCTGGAAGTTGTGAGTGGAGTTAGTTGGCCAGAGCGTTTTGCATTTTAACCTGTTCTCTTTTGAGGCCAGTTGTCAGTGTCACTGCTGAATTAGGCCTTTGTGAGCAGGATTCATGAACCAAACTGATAAGCTAAATACTAGCCGTGGTTATGCTATACTAGTATTTTATTCCATGTTGTTTTCCAAATATTCAGGTTGCTGGGTTTTTCTTTCCCTTGTGTTCCGTGCCTTGCTTTTATACAGAAGATTTTACTAATACGATCACTGAACCATGGTAATTTGTTTGGTTTCTCCCCAGATTGCAACTTCAGTTTCTGATAACGTTGCTAAGTGTCTAATGCTTGAAGTCAGACAATCATTTGGGGTTTCTTTTCTTGTCAAGGTAAAGAACGATCTTACCTTCTCTCTAAATTGACATGCCATTTAGACAAAATTATCTGATTTCCATTAATGGCATATGGTAATTGTCATTGATGTGGTGGTTAGGCTGTAGATGTAACTTTATGCATGCTTCCCATGCATGTAACATTTTCTGTAAGGAAACAAATCTAGTTTAGAAGCCTTACATGAGATAGCCTTGGAATAATCAATGAATTTGTTGTTGCAGGTCATTTTTGTTTATGGGGGAATAGAAAGCAATTGTTGTGTCAATAAGCAATACATGACAAAGGGACCGGCACCTACGCTTCAACAGTGTTGCTGGGGAAATCTCAAGAAAACCCTCAATGTTAGTATGTAAATTTTATTTTGAGAAAACAAAATGGATGAATTATAGTATTTTATTAATTTTAAACAATTTAAAACTTTGGTGAAATGTCAAATAAAGAATTAAAGTTGTAAAATTGTGATGAACTGCCAGCAGATTCTTTGTTTATTTAAAGAGTTGATGGCAATTTGTAGTATTGAGTAGCGTTCCATTCTAATTGCTGTCAACCATACAATAGCATTCAAGCAAAAAGAGGAGACCAGGGGCAAGTTATTCCTGACTTTAGTTGTAATATCTCTGAGCTGGCAGTTAAGTCCGTTGAATTCTGCTGTGTGGTGCAACCTTTGGGGGATAAGCTTTCACCCTTCCTCAGCTCGACGAAAGCTTATGATGAATTGTCTTATAATTTTAAAAAAATCAATGATAACAAGTAAGCCAGATGCTAATACAAGGCTGCAAGAACTCGTTGCCTTGATATACACATAATAAAAGATCATGTACCACTTAATTACATTCTTTCTAAGATTCCTACTGATTCACTTCAAACTCGTGAGAAATTTATTACTATGTCTTAATTGATTAAGCATGAAAATGATTTGACGCACCTATGTAATTTTTGTTGCCTTGATATACTCGTAACAAAGGATTATGTACAACCCAAGATATCTAATGATAACTGGAAATTACTTCAAACTTATGAGAAATTTATTACTATGTTTTCGTTGATAAAAGCTTGGAAATGATGTGAGGCACCCATATAATTTTCTGTGAATGTGAATCAATCTTGTCCTTTGACGTGTAGAGATGTAAACATTATTTACATTTTTCAATTTTATATGAAGCTATTTACCTTAATAAAAAGATTTTTGGATTTTATGAAAATAAGTTCACCCCGATCAATTATTTCCCAATTTAGGAATATGATATATTACATAAGTTAATTGTATTTCGTATTTTTGTTTTGTACACTATCCTTCGCTCCCTCTCTTTCTCCCTCCATCTACCCTATCACCGCTCGCTGGTTCTATAGAGTTTTTTAATTTTGTTCTTTATGTTTAACTGCATCTTTTATTTGAAACCCTAATTTTTATTAGGTTTCTTTTTAGTCATTCACCAACTTTAACGTTATAACCTTTTTTCAACCTATTCACATGTTACGGTAAAATGAGTTTTCGTTGCAGGTTTTATAATTTGGGAAGGATAGCTTGTCTTCCTTGGCATCTAGCTATAGAGTTCTGAATTGTTTCACTTTTGTATCTAGCTATAGAGTTCTGAATTCTTTCACTTTTGTATCTAGCTATAGAGTTCCTGAATTGTTTGGCATCTAGCTATAGAGTTCCTGAATTGTTTCACTTTTGTATCTAGCTATATAGTTCCTGAATTGTTTCACTTTTGTGTCTAGCTATATAGTTCCTGAATTGTTTCACTTTTGTGTCGTTCTTCTATATATTTTTGGTGCCAGTAAATTTCTTAGTTACTTTTGACTCCCACCACAAGGATTGGAGCAGAGTTTAACTGTTCTAGTAAAAGTGATTCATTGACCTCTAATTGTTTGGAAAGGCTCTAGTAGAGATAGCTTTGTTCACCTTGACTAGCTTGCGCCCGTAGTGCAGGGGCATCATCTGTTAATAAGAACTTGCATTGATGCTTTTGAGGGGATTGATAATGAATGTACATACATGAGTAATTAGTTTTCTCCTACATATCATTAGCTCCAGGATCAAATATCTTTTAGTTATCCACGTCTTTTAGGTATGACCCATTTTTGTTCATTTCTATTTGGACTGAACTTTTAGATTGATCTACAATACAAATTTAATGCAACAATTTGATTTTGATGTATTATAATGAGTTTAATAAGGATTTTTTTAATAATAAAGTAACTGAAAACAATTCTCTTATTTTGTACAGAATTTGTGTTAGTGTAAAATTATATATTTAATCTTTATAATGGGCTGGCTGTGTTTAGCTTAATGATATTTGAACATTATTTGGTGAAATTCTAATGCTAAATGCAAGCACGTAAAAATGATGGGATATCATCCTTGTTTCTATATGGAACCATTGTGGTTGTTCTCACTAATCCTACAAGTCCTTAAAGTGCTACAAACTTCTGCCCCCAAAGTGCTACAAGCATACGCCTAACATATTTCAAAAGATAATTTTTTTTCAAGAAGGCAAAGAATTTGAACCCCAAAAATTAAATTCAAAACAGAGTCAACTCTATAAATTCCAACCTTGGCATGCAAACCCATTCACAAATTCACTCTTTATTGAACTCAAAGTGGATTTAATTAACAACAATCATGGTTAAAGAATGGTACTCTAAATTTGTATCTCCAACCGTAAGTACCTTTTACATTACTGATGGAATCTAGAATAAGGCTTCTTTGACATGGAACTTTGTCTATAAGCATTCTATTGAGTAAAAGGATTTTGCAATATGTAAAATGTAGTGTTACTTAACAAACTATATTGGAATTGCAATTGTACACGATATTTTTAATTAAGCTGATAGTCTTATCATCAAAGGATTATGCTAAACAGTTAAAATATTTAATCAAGCCATGTAAAAGCTTCATAAGTAATTGACCCGAATGTTTTAAGTGATCTTGACGCTCAAAATAGTAATATTAGATGAAGCACTATTATTGGTGACATATTAGGTGACAACTAAAAGTATTAGATAATTTTATTAATTTCAAATTTGTCATTGTGCAATACAATCTCTGAAAATAGTTTCAACAACTACTAACAAACATGATAAAAACATAGAGCATGTAGAGATTAAAACTATGTAGTGTTGAGATTTAAGAGTTATGGGATTGAAGATTCTTTAGCCCCTTTTGATATTTCTTCAGACTCGTATTTTTTAATGCCTCTTAGAGAGGTCATTGTAATCGATTCACTTCAATATCTAAATATGAAGTCGATTGAATTCAGCTTATGTTGTTATGAGTCTTAATAGAATGCTAGTGCAATCGACATGTAAGAGTAGTTGCAGGGCTACTATGGTGTTTGGACATTGTTATTTGTGTAAGAGAAATATGTGAAGATCTTTACAAAATAGTAAAACCATTGTAATAGCTCATGAGATGGTAGCTTGAGGAGTAAGACCCTCATCCCATGGAGTTTTCTCCCATTTTGGCTTTCTCTTAGTTACTTCTAGTTATCTAACCATTTTTAGGTGTATTCTATGCACTTTGCTTTGATTCTACATGCTTCCTTTCATATTATTTTCATTTTAAAACATCAAACATTGTACATAAGGGTTATTTTTTTCTATATTTCACATAATGAATAACCAAATCTAACATTGCACAATAAGGTTGAGTAAGATTTGTGTTTATGAATTATGTAGTTGAACATTCACAATAATTATGGACTAGATTCGTATCAACTTGTGCTTTATTGGATTTTTTTGTTGTTGTTTGTGTGATCAATTTTGTAGATTTACTTCCAACTGGTTAGTAGAAGTGAAAATGTAGAGTTGTTTCTTTTGAAGCAAGATATAAAGTACAAAGATTGGATAAAAAGAGTAAGGACACATAATATTTATCAAGTTGGAAGACAATACAATGGGAATTTATTTCTCTATAAGAAGGCTAGAAAGCATTTTGGAGGCACTCATTAAGAAAATGGGGATGTCACAAGAGAACCCTAAAGTCAAAGAGAAACTACTTTTTATGAGGGGCAGTCCCATGGTGAACAAAAAGTTCTTCCAAACAATGCTTTTTTTAATAATCTAAACAAGGACAAAGAACTTTCCATATGATGGAGAGGTAGAAATAGACATAAGAGAGTTTGACCATTTCTTGGTAGAACATAAGATATATTTCTATATGCATCACATTAGCTAAGAAGAACATTTTTTTTACTGTATTAATATTATAAACGCATGCTTTTGCTTGATTTAGAAACCACCCTAATTGTTTAGCTTTAAAAAAGATCATGTTTGTTCTTGGAAAGAATTTCAGAGACATGAAAAAAAATATTATACCATCTACCATAAAAAGGAGAGGTACAATGAATGACAACATTACTAGCAAACATTAAATCTAGCACGATGTCAAATGGTTCTCTCGCTTGCTCCATTTTGAACACTGCTCCCTGCGTGAATGGCGTTGCTCCTCCTGGGGCCATGTCCTTCGGGGTTGGTTTTGGTCCTGCCACCACTCCTCTTGGGGCCTTTGCCTCCATGGGTGGTTCGGGGGGACCGGTTTGACTATTGATGCTATGGATGCTACTACTCCAGGTGTGGATGCTATGGCTAGTGGTGCTACTCCTTTGACTAGTGATGCTTCTTTTGTCTTTACTACTGCTGATGGTGACCCTATTGTGAGTGCTAAGGTTGCACCCAAACCTCCTTTTGCTGGTAAACATAGCTTTGCTAATGTGGCTAGATCTACTGCTAATCCCTCCAAGGGGGTTTGTCCTCTCCCTAGTGCCAAGTCTTCACCTATGGTGGTTTGTGGACAGGATGTTGTAGATAATATTGGTTTCTACCAATGATGTGCTTTAGTGTGTAGATTCGCTCTGTTTTGGCCTTCTCTCCCGAACCTCCATCGTTGGGTGAGTGATTCCTGGAAGCCTTTGGTTGCTCATAGCATTGAGCTTTTTCCTTGTGCTAAAGGCTTTTTCATTGCTTTTTCTGTTCATGACTTGGTATTGGGAAAATTGTGGGCTTGGGGAGTTCACTCTCTCTATTAAGCCCTAGACAACTTCTTTTAACCCTCTTACCGAACCACTTAATGTGCCTCCAGTATGGGTTCGCCTCCCTAATCTTCCCCTTCATTTCTAGGAGCATTCTTGCTACGAGGCCATTGGTAACTCTATTGGCTGTTTCTTGAAGGTTGATGATGCCATGTCTTCCATACGCCACTCCACCTTTGTCCGCATTTTAATCGATATTGACATCTCTTCACCTCTTTTGGGTGATGTGGTTCTAATGGTTGGGGATAAGCCGTGGACTTAACCATTGGATTTTGAGGGCGTCCCCTTTTTTTGCCGAAAATACTTCTCAATGGGTCATTTAGCTTCAGATTGGTCTCTTCCACATCACAAGGGTGCTACTACTTGGTGGAAGGATGCTATAGTTGATCATTTGACTATTTATGTTGGTGATTCTGATTCTGTTGGCTCCTCTCAAGAGGATGAGGTCTCCTCCTAGGATGTTGTTGTGCCTCCTATTGTTGTTGAGGCTGCTGTCGTCCCTCTTGCTGCTCCTATTGTGGCTTCTTCCGTCCCTATGGATCCAAATCCTATTGCTCATGTTCTGCAGCTCTGATTTACTCTTATTGAATTTGCTCCTGACGTTCTACTACAATGACCTGCTGCTGTTCTGTAGTAGCAACTTGCTAGTGTTGCTGAGTGCAACCTTACAAGGTCCTCTTCACTTGATCTTTCCTTTGATGGTCCATTTGACAGTATTGCTTGGATTGTGGTTTGTAATAGGCAGAAGGGGAAGTCTTCTCCCCTCCCCCAAACCCCTCCTTGTTAAGGCTTAGGTGTTTCCCCCATCCTTGCTTTGGATTTTGGGTTGTTGATGGTCTGGTAGGTTTTTCTCTTGGTCTATCTGACCTTGTTTTTTTCGGGGTTTGCACCCCTATTTTTTTGTCTCTCTTGCTACCTACAGGCTGTTGTATTAAGGGCTAGCGCCCTTGTTTTGTCATTTTCTTAATAAAAAGCATTACTAGCAAAATCTAGGCCAAAGTGTGCAAAAGTACATAAGTGAATTTCATATCTAAGGTTAATATAGAAATGAATAATGACCTATAAGAGGATAAACTTTGATGTAGGCGCAATCTCCAAATCTATCCAAGGAGGCTTGCATTGCTTTTAAAGCCTAAGTATGCATGTGAGGTATTGTATCATGCTCATTACATAGAAACTCTCAAGGAAAAGAGTTCCCTATCCTCTTCAAAGACACAAGGACAACAATTTGAATTAAAGGCCAAAGGAAAAGGGGAAGAAAATCTTGGTGCATGTCCTATTGCTAAATCTAGTAAACATTGTAAGCATTGTGATGTTTTAATGATGTGAAAAATGTTGGAAACTATATTCAAAATTGCACCCACATAAGTGCAAGAAAGTGAAAATGAAACAAATATTCATGAATTATTTTGAAGGCCAAGATATGGAATGTATTTGCAATATAGATGAGGGAATTGTTTGCACTATTTTCACAAAAAAATGTTTCTTAGGTATCTAGAAAGGTCAAGAAGAAAAAACTAGATACTCTTTAATAATTGTTTTCGAGGCACTTCATTTTTATGGAGTTGATAAAGCTGATTGGGTTGGAGATATATTAACAATCCATACTATATGAATTGGATTGTGTCATAAAGCCAATTGATGGAATCTTAATTTTTATGTTGATATAAACATTTCATTCAAAGGCTATTTTAGATGTTCCTCTTGATGTATGTAATGTACCATTTTTCAACCCATATATGTACTTTATAGATGCCATTTATTGGAAGAGGGGAAAAAGTAAAGGTTATGTAGATATGGAAATAGCTTCACCATTGATGTTTTAAAGGAAATCCAAAGATCTCCTTGGTAAGTGCACATTACAAAAAGTAGAGTACTGATATTAAAGAAATTCACTTATTTTGTTGGATATATCATGCTCTAATATTTTTGAACCTGTGATTTATTCTAGTTTATTAATTAGGATCAAGAGTAAATAGAAAGGTGGTGGTATTAGTTCTAAAGTAAATGACGAGATAGTTTGAAGAGGAAATTTTGTGCAAAGACTAGGTGGCATCAAAGATATAAGGTGGGGGGAGGATTTCTGTATCTATTGGTTTCCTAAGCTTTTAGGTACAAAATCCCTCATAATTTAGAATTATGATCCAAGATGTTATTTAGGTTAGTGAAATGAAAAAAAAAATTCACTAAATAACCCTCATGAAAACTTTTTCTCTTAGTAGATAGTCTTGAATAATCATTGGAGAACAAGTACAAATAGTAGAAGACAAAATTTCAGGGCATATTAGAGGTAAAGGTGTTTTGAGTGATCTAGACACTTGGAATATTAATGCATGATGAAACATGGTTATTAGTGATAGATTCAACCCTATGCAAAATTGTTGCATAATTTCGAAGGTTTTTAAATTTATCACTGTTGAGCAAGTCATTATCACATAAATGATAAAAATAGATAACTTATTAGGATATGACAATAAAGAATTCTAGATTTAAATATTTTGTTTATTGAAGACTCTAAGGCTCCCAATGTTTCTTGTGACTAATGTTTGTTAGTACTTCTTAGAGATATCATGGCAATGGTTCCATCTTAGCTTTTAGTAGCAGCTAAATTGAGCTTATGTTCTTGAGTACATAGGAGAGCTTGACCATTACTTGGTAGAACACAAGGTATATTTTCATACGCATCATATTAGCAAAGAAAAATATTTTTGTCGCATTGATGTTAGAAATGTACGCTTTTACTATTTAGCTTTAAGAAAGATAGATTGTAAGAATTTGAGAGACTAATGAAAAAGATATATTATCCCATCTATTATCAAGAGGAGAGGTACATTGAGTGACAATATTACTAGAAAAAATAAGGCCAAAGTCTGCAAGAGTACATAAATGAATTTTGTAGAAAGATAATATAGAAATGAATAATGACCTACAAGAGGATGAAATCTTGATAACTATATAGATGCAACATTCATAGCCATCCGAGGAGACTTGCATTGCTTTTGAAGCCTATGTATGTATGTGAGGCATGCTATCATGCTCATTATATAGAAATGAATAAGGAAAAAAGTCCCTTATCCTCTTCAAAGATAGAAGGACAAAATTCGATTAAAGGCCAAAGGAAAAGGGGAAGAAAAATTTGGTACATGTACTATTACTAAATCTAGTAAAAATTGCCAGCCTTGTAATGTTTTAATGATGTAAAAAATATTAGAAATTATATCTAAAATTGCACGCACATAAGGAGAAGAAAGTGAACATGAAAAATATGTTCATGAATTATTTTGAAGGCCAATATATGGAATGCAATAACAATATAGTTGAGATACTTGTATGCTACGTATTTTACATAAATGTTTTCTTAGGTATCAAGAAAGGTCAAGAAGAAAAAACTAGATGCTCTCTTCACTAATTGTTCTCAAGGCACTTTCATTTCTATGGAGCTAGTAGAGACAATTGAGTTGGAGATGTATGAACAACCCATACCATATGAATTGGGTTGTGTAACATAGCCAAAAAAAAACTGAATTTTGGTTTTAATAAACATTTCATTCAGGAGGCTATTTTAGATGTTCCTCTTGATGTATGTAGTGTGGCATTTGGCAACCCATACATGTAGTTTAGAGATGCCATTTATTAGAAGAAGAAAAAAAATATAGAGGTTAGATATGGAAAGAGCTTCACCATTGATGCTTATCAAGGAAAGCGAAATACCTCTTTGGTAAATGCACATCAAACAAAGTAGATTAATGATATTAAAAGAATATAGTTATTTTGTTGGATATATCATGTTCTAAAATTACCGAACTTGTGATTTATTCTATTCTATTAATTAGGATTAATATTTATTGAAAAGGTGGTGGTGTTTGGGTGTCACCATTAAGGTTGAAAATAAGGGATTTCTAAAACCCTATAGGCACCTTGCTTTTCCATTACAATTTGGGAAAATTTCCCAAAATCTACCATTGTTAATCTTACTATAGAATGCCCCTCAATGTCTTTGATTTATAGACAAGAAATAATTAGTTAATCTTTTAGGCAAATCCTTTGTACATGGTTGCCCTTGGGATCATCACGTTGTTACAAATCTTCCACCTTGTGTTATCAAATTGATTAACAATTCATGTAAATATAAAAATCAGAAAAATAAAACTAAATCATTTTTGGGCACTACTAATGCACTCCATTTTCATTGCAAAAGCCCCTAAAAGGATGCTACAATCTTGGCCTTGCCTCATGTTAGAATTCATGATTGATGAATTTCACAGTGCCCAATAATCACCTGCATGAAAATACATGCCACGTACAAGAGACAAACCTACAAACAAGAGAGTGCAAGAATAATTGGAGACAAATGCAAGAAGAATTAGAATTGAATTAAATAGCCAGAAAAATGAATAATTACAATGAGATCAATCCTTTAATAAAGAAGATCAAAACCTTAAAGAAAACCCTAAGGGTTGAATGTATGAAATAAAATAATTATTAAATGCCTAAAAAAGCTTCCTAAATTTAGTTTAAGTGAAAAAAGAAAAGGAGACTTAATTAATTAGTCAATATGATTAAATTAATTAAGTAAATAAAGCCTTTTACTCTAACATCCCCCTTAAGATGAATTTAGGGAGTAGCCAAAAAGCTAAGTGCATGAAAGCAACTTCATGCAAAAAATGCAACTACATGCAACAATAGAAATTTGGGTCCCGACAACAAGGCCTGATGAGGTACCCAATCACAACATGCAAATCTCTGTAAAGTGGAGAAAAGGAGAAAACCCAGTGGGAAAAAACTCCTCTCCAAAAAGAGATGGAAAAAAGAAAGTACAAGTGCATGTCTCAAGAGACTCTCTCAAGAACATGTGTACAACCAACCCCCCCATGAGAGAGGTTTGAGACTCCAATGCCCCCCAGAATGATAGAACCCCTGTGTCGATAGTCAAACCAATGTGTCTCCAATACAGAAGAAACAAAGGTTGCAGACAAAGAAGAGGATACCCATGAACATGAGGTGAAACTGGAAGCCCTGGATGATGCTCAATGGAGAATGCATGATGATGCTATAATGGAATCGCCAATGATGGTGGGACAACAAATGTGCTGAATCTGTCATTTGAGAGGGAATGAACATCCTCTGAAATATCCTCAACAACTGGAATAGGTGGCTCGATGCATGGAGCTACAATGTCAAGAAATGTTGAGAGGAATCCTGCTGAACAGAAGCAACCTCAACAAGAGGTGGAGGTGTACAAGTCACAACACTGGTCTTAGGAACAACACACAAGTTCAAGTGACCCGACTTCACCTCAACTTGCTCTCTTGAAGAAAGAGAGTGATTCTCCGACAGTGGAGATGGTGGACCAAAATGAGAGAACGAGTACAAGCGGGATGGGGTTACTGGTTTGTTTGGTGCAATGATTGGTGTTGTGGATGGTTTTGCTGGGATTTTTAGCCTCGATGGGGCACATGCAGAAAGGCCAACCCAACCAACCTCTATATCAACCTATTACAAAGAGGTCACCTTTGATTATAAAAGCAGAACATTTCCAGTCTCACTGTCTCTGATGTGCACTGAATCTCGAGTGAACTCAACTGTCTTCCCTGTCCCACTGTGAGTAATCTGATAGATCGAGATAAGGTTAGAGGACAAAGATGTAACACATAATACATCATGAAACATACCATCATCAATGCCAATAGAACCTTTCCCACATACAGTCATAACACTATTGTTACCCATCAAAATGTGTGGTGTAGGAGAAGCCTGAAAAGATGAGAAAATATCCTGAGAAGATGCCATGTGATGTGAAGCACCTGAATCAAGTAACCATCTAGAAGAAGGTGGACTAACTATTGCGCATAATGCATGAAACTTACTTTTGTCCTGTCCATCTATCTGGAATGAAGAAGAAGAAGACCTGTGAGAAGTAGAAGAAGAAGGAATATCACTATTGCTCTTTTGAAGAAGAGTTGTCAAATCTGAAATCTGTTTTGCATATCCATCAGTCTTCTTCAAATAGCACTGAGACTCATCATGATTTGGATTGCTGCAATAAGAACACTTAGGTCTATCTTTCTTCGATTTCCCCCCCTTAGGAGGAGGTGGGCCAGAGGATTGTTGTGAACTAGAATCTTTCCCAGGCTCTTTGGTCTTCGACTTTTGTTTCTACTTTTGTGGCTCCTGAGATGACTGTACAACCAAGGTATGGTTTTGTGATCCGGTGTGAGAGTCCAACTGGGATATCTGGTCCTGCTCATGAGTCAGACGATCACAAAACACCTCAAAAGTGGGCATGGTATAACGTGCCCCCATAGCATCCATGATGGAGAAAAAACAAGAAGAGAAAATCTGAAAAGGACCTCGAAGCTTAGTGAGAATCAAGTAGATACACACTGTATCTATCTTCAAAGTACCAACACCCTCCAACTAAGATCGCAGTGATTTGAACTTCATCAGGAAGTCATCAATGGTAGGAAAGGAATTGGGTGCCAAAGAAGTCAACTCTGCCTCAACCTGTAGAGCCCGAAACTTGTTGATGGTACCAAAGAGAGTTTGAAACTTGATCCACATGGCCTGAGGTGTAGTGCAACCCTCAAGGTGGAACAAAAGACTATCTGAAATATTTAGCGAAATCATCCCCATGGCCTCATCCATGCGGTTTCAATGCTGCATGATCTCAAATGCACGAGTCAACTGAGGCTGAACCTCATCCAAACATGACCATAACCCCTTCGCCATGAGGGGGCGAGTCATATGTACTTTCTAGGTGTGATAATTGTGTGGAGTCAACCACTCAATAGGGGAGGGTCTTCCATGTGAAATAGAGAAAAAATGCCCCCCATAATATAGAAACCCAAACCTTAGCACAAATCTGAAAGCTGGAAAGTGCGAAAAAAAACACAAATGACTGATCTCTGTGTACCTGATGAATTTTATGATAAAATAAGCTGCAAATCTGAATAGAGCATCCCAACACCTTTCCAACGCCTATTCGTTTGCAAGAAACAGAGTCTGTTTGCAAAAGATATGCCCTCAGAAGCGCCAAAAAAAAGTTCTGACTTTGACTAGCAATAATTGTAGCAAAACTGCAAAATCTAAAAAAAGTACCTCCAAAAATGGATCCGACTCGAAAAGAGCTTTTCAATGATATCTGGTTTGTCGAAAAACGCTTCTATTTGCTCCTAATATCGCGAAAAAAACCCCAATAGGCTTAAAAAAAACTTGGTGGCCACTAGTTGTGCACAGGTGGCAACCGGGTTGAGGTGGTGGTGGAGCGACAGTTGGGTGATGGATTCAGGCAGAGCTGTGGGCAGAGCGGCCAAGCGGTTAGCTGACCGCTAGCGGCAGTCGCCGCTGGCTGTGGTAACTGCTGCGGGAAGGGTCACAACGACTCCGTGGGATCGTTGGCGGCTACCCTGCTAGTGGTTTACAAACCGTTGCGGGTTTGCTGTACTGACAACCTAGTGGAACCGTCAAAAAATAATTTTTTTTCTTTTTTTTTTACGGAATTAGTTAATTCCATCCCTGTACGGCCGTACGATCGTTAGGTAAATTTTTTTTTGCCCCACAAGCTGCTATAGCCCAAATATGCCGAATTATATATCAAAATTCATGGAATCGGCCTTCTAAAACAGATGACGAGGTCCGCTTAGGCCCAAAATGCTCTTAATTTTTGGGTTCCTCATGGAATAGAGAAAACCCTAGAACTTGAAACCCTTTTGGAATTGTCCCCGTATGTCTGATTTTAGCGAAACAAAAGGTGATCCTAACTATCTCGAACCTTCTGGATCTGGATTCAAATTGACCTAAGATGCACAAAAAACCTTGCTGCAAGGAAAATCTCAATTTTGACGAACAAGGTGCGTCAAGTTTGAAGTTCTGATAGCATGTTAGAATTCATGATTGATGAATTCCACAGTGCCCAATAATCACCTGCATGCAAATACCTGCCACGTACAAGAGAAAAACCTACAAGCAAGAGTGCAAGAATAATTGGAGACAATTGAAAGAAGAATCAAAATTGAATTAACTTGCCAGAAAAATGAACGATTACAATGGGATCAATCCTTTATAAAGGAGATCAAAACCCTAAACCAAACCCTAAGGGTTGAATGCATGAAATAACATAATTATTAAATGCCTAAAAATGATTCCTAAATGTAGCTTAAGTGAAAAAAGAAAAAGTGACTTAATTAATTAATCAATATGATTAAATTTATTAAGTAAATAAAACCTTTTACTCTAAACAATTAAACAAAAGGGCAATTAACTTCTATATATGTTCATTAAAGTTCAATTTTATATTCTTCAAACCATTAGATCTTATAATATTTTTCAAATGATTAGTTGATGGACATTTCCCTTTAATATTGCAAGCTCAAGCCATAGACATGTTTCATGCTAGAAAAAGTGTTTCATATTAGAATAGTGGTCTCATACCCATAAAGGTAAAGCCATTTTTTACATTTCCATACATGTCTATGTGTGGGTGTGTGTCTCTATAATACCATAACGTTTACTGACATAGCTATTGCACCTTTTAAGTATAAAAGTGACACTATAATGTCCTAAGTATCTAGATAAGTTTTGGAATAAAATAAGATGCAACGAAAGTGCATGTTGTCTTTCCTACATAAGATGCATATTTGACATTATTCATTCATTCATTAAAATTTAGAATATAATATGATTATGAATTTCAAATAATGTTTCACCAAAAGATATCTGATCAGCGTGAGAATTTTCAAACGAAATCTAATATGTAATCCATATTAAATGACCTATCAACTAATTATGAAATTCAATTAATTAATAAATATGATAAAAAAATAGAGCCAATTTACAATATAAAGTGGGTGCACGAAAGTTCAAGCTTTACCAACTTTGATTCCACTACTAACCCTTAGATGCTTATGATTATCCACATGTGTGGGATAAGAACAATATATATACATTCTTGTGGCCATGAAAGTAATTTAGTGTATTACAATGGCGATCATTCACCTTGTATTCTCTAAGGCGACGAAAGGCCTTTCAGAAGACCAGATGGAAGCGGCGGTAGCCGCCCTGAAGGGTCTCGATTCTTTGGATTGCGTAGAATATCTCCACATCGGACGAGCCACAGGTCACCACGTGTACACGCATGCGCTGTACGCTCGCTTCGGCAGCCGGGAGTCTTTGGACCAATATTTCTCTCATCCTCGCCACGTGGCGATTGCGCAGGAGCATGCGCCTGCCACGGCGGACGATTTCGTCGCCGTGGATTGAGAGTGGCCGACGCCTCATCATCAGCCCCGGTTCGAACCCTGCAGCTCTCTTTTTCTTCGTCTTGCGATTCTCAAGCCTCGCCAGGGTTTGGGGGAAATGGAGTGCGCAGAGATTGTTCAAGTCCTGAGCGCGTACGAGGACAGAAGCCTTTTTCCTTCCATTGCCTGGCTAAATTATGGGGAGGGCCTGAAGTTTTATCCTGGACTAGACAAGGGTTTCAGGTGGGGTTTCGTCTGCGCCTTTTCCACTCTCAACGATCTTCATGAGTTCAGCAACAATCAGGGCCATATCACACTGCAGAACATGATTTTGTCCTAAATGGAAGAGATTGTGGTGATGGAATACTCCATTCCTCCACGCTCAGAGTCCTGAGATTTGTACGTTAAGTTCTTGTTCCTCGCCTTTGATCTCATTCATCAATATTTCTCTGGTTGGTGAAGAGAGAGTCCCAGAAAGAAGTCTTTTTTTAATGTGCATCTTTTGTACACTTTGCTTTTGAATTGGCTGGATAGACGTATCCTCAAGAGAGTGGGGTATCATCTTTTGATGACATGTCTTTGTAGTGGACATAGTTCATAAGAGTTGTATCACACTTCAATGGTGTAAGATTCATAATGTAGGGGAAGAGCACCATTAGGGGAAGAGTACCATTAGGGGACATAGTTTCAATAGTGGACAGTTTTTTGTCAACCCAACCTCCCATTACTAGATTGTAAAGGAGTCCAAAAAATTGATAATGAAAAGTTCATTAATGGATATCACATGTACCAATAGTGGATAACTTTGCACAAATGTCCCAGGAGTGGTGCACAAATGGACCAGTAGTGGTCCACAAATGGGCTAATTATAGTTAAAAAAGGTGATCTACTACTGGGGCATTGTCCACTACTACTGCAAATTTTGAGTTATCGACTATTGGTACAAAAGTGTTTATGTATGGGACGACACTTTTAAATGACCACTTATTGACCTTTCCGTATATAACGACTTCTACAGTGTGCATCGTTACTACCTAGAAGCCATATCCTTTATTATAAGCAATTAAGTCGTATACAGAGACAAACAAACAAAATAAAATAAAAATCAAATTTCGATGTATGGATTGAGAGTTCTAGGTGTGCGAAGTTAGCTATGTCCACTACTGGTATGCTTCCCCTAGTTGAGCATGTGTGAATTGTTGTGAGGGTTGTTGATACTTTTTGCTCCAATAATAGTACAAATAAAAACTATTGTTTGAAACATAAAATATCAATAAATGTGTGTTTATATATTAATAATTACAATACATTGCACCAATAGTTGTGACTTTAAAGTTGTTATTGCTATGAAATGTACCATTAGTTGTAAAAAACAACCAATCATGTGATGCCACATCAGTTGCACAAGTATAGGGGCCTCTTTTGCACACCTATTGGTCTTACTTTTTTTTGGGGTTGTTTTGGACACCTTGGCAAAAAGCATGCTGATGTGGCACCATACTTGATGATGTGGCCTTGAAACCTTAGTTATAAGTAGGGGACTTGCCATGTAACCTAATGTAAAAAAATGGGAGTGATTTGAAATTTCCATGTAGGATTTTGAAAAGCGCGAAGTTAGGGTGCACAACTATTGGGTCCTCTCCCCTATATGATCCATATGTTATTTTAATTCAGGAGGAGGATCTAATAATTGAGCATTTTGATTTTTCACGTCTCAAAATTTTACATGAAAATACAGAATCATTCTTAGTTTTTAACATATTTTATTGACAAGTCCCCTTTCTATAAATGTGGTTTCAGGGCCACATCATCTAATATGATGTCATATTAACATGTTTTTTGTTGACGTGTTATAAAAGACTCAAAAAACAGTGAGATTAATAGTTATGTACTAAGTCATGTTTTATTGATGTGGTATCACACGATTTGTTGCTTTTTAGATCTAAGGAATACATTTCATTCAATTATGGATACTCATCATCAACACTAACAACTTTAAAGTCACAACTATTGGTGCAATATTATTAAAATTATTCAAGATTAAATGAACAAATTCAATAACAACTGAAGTTGCAATGCAATTCCATAGTCCATAATGTTAATTTTTGGTTTTTTTGGATTGCACTTGTAATATTTTTCATCATCAATGTTTTAGATCATACTACATGATCCATCATTAGGATGAAATAATTAGTTAGAGAGGAAACAAATGCTCAACTATTGGGTCATTTTCCCTAGTAGCAATAGAAAAGGGCATGACCCCCTCCTCCAATGCCTTTTTCCTTTATGTTCTAGGCATACTTTGATCACATTGTCTTATATGCAAGAACATGTTTGTATTCTTGTATCTTGATCCCATCATCATTGATTTTTATAATTATATTCTCACTACCCAAAATTGTTTAAAATTTAAATTCACTTTTTCTTCTTCTCACTCCCTCGTACTTTTTTATGAACCAACTTAGCGCCCAATTGAGTTGATTTGAATTAATTATTTGTAGAGGATGATGTGAAGCATGGGATTGGAACCTTCTTGTGGCATACCATTTCAGTGGCCATAGAACACATAGAAATTGTACCTCACTTTAATGATGCATGTGCCACACCCCCACTCTAATGGTTGGCCCCAACAAGGGAGGACTTGACCTCATCCCTCCCAATACTATTTTTCTTTATTTTCTATTCCCTTTGATTATGTTGTCTTAGATAAAAGGATACACTTGCATTCCCATATCTCAATAGCACCACCACTTATTCTCATACCTGTATTCTTGTTCCATGGAACTATTTTTCATCACCTAAGATTAGAATAATAGGTGTGGAATTGACATAAATCACTTTCACAACAATGGGATTGAATCCTCAAATTTTAAAATTTGTTCTACCAATGCACTTCTTTGTTGTGAGCTAACATAGTGCACACTTTTTTTATTTGAATTGATTATTTGTAGAGGATGAATGGAGGGGGGTGTCACCTTTTGGTGGCATTCCCTTGCAATTGTCATAAAGCATAGGAGTTTTTCTCCACTCTAATGATACATGAGTCATGCCCCACTTCAATGATTAGCACCAATAGGAGAGGGCTCAACACCCTCTTCCTAATGCCTATTTCCTTTATGTTCTAGGCTTGCATTGATTACACTATATTAGATGCAATAACACACTTGTATTTGAGTATCTCAATACCATCATCATTGACTCTCATAATTTTATTCACATTCCCTAGAGCTATTTTTCATCACCTTGGATTAGATCAATTGACTGTTGACTTGTTCCAAGTCAGTTTTGCAATTGTGGACTTGAAACCTAAACTTTAAAATCTAAATTCAATTTTTCCATTAGTTGCCTTCTACTCCATTGTGATTTGTCTTGGTACATATTTGTGTTAATTTGAGCTTGAATTTTTTAGAGGATGAAGGGAGGGATGGATCCAACACCTTGTAGTGGTGTGCCCTTCGTGATGGCCATAGTGTGAAGAAATTATACCCCACTCTAATGGCGCACAAGTTACAATAAACGTGAATTGTGGCCCACTTTAATGGTTAGTGCTAATATGGAAGGGCTTAACCTCCTTCCCTCCCATTTGCCCTTGCCCTTCTCCCCACCTTCAATTAATGCGTCCATTCCTTTTTGTTTTGTTTCACAAGCTACAAATAATATTATTAATGTTTTATCAAATAAAAAAAACATTATTAAAAAAAAACTACCATGAATTTTTCCTTGCAAGGAAACAAGGGTGACCATACATGAAAAATATGCTTGTGCGATTTTGGGGTCACCAGTGAAGCTAAAAAATAATTTTTGAAATCTCATGGGCACCATGATTTTACTCTTCATTTTGGACAAGTTTTCAAAACCTTGCTGTCCTTAAACCTACTATATAATGCCCAAGTTTTTTGTGTTTGATTAGTTGACAAGAAATAAACGTTCAATCCTTTAAGCAAACCCCTTGTACATGGTTGCCCTTGTAATCATCACATTGCTACTAATGCTTCATCATGTCTATCCATATCTATTAACAATTGGTGCAAATAGAGAAAAAAAAAGTAAATCATTTGTAGGTGTGGTGTTCCAATTGGGTGCCATTAATGCCCTCAAAACTAAGTGGAAAAAATCCAAAAAGAATGTTACAATCTTGTTGTGACCTTAGTAGGATTTTAGATTCCATTCACAATCAAGCACAAGAATGCTTAGAGAAAAGGAAAATATATTGATGCATTTTGAACTTATATAAACATTTATTAGAACTTAAATTCATATTTTTTCAAACTATATCATTCTATTATATTTTCCAAATAACCAACCTATATGCTTTTCCATATAAAATTTTAAACTTAAAATATTGAATCCTTGATATAATATTTTATATTAAAAACATAATTAAAAAAAATATAAAAATATTATGTTCCACCTCCACCTCCACCTCCATCTCCATCTCCATCTCCATCTCCATCTCCATCTCCACCTCCAACTCCACCTCCACCTCCACCTCCACCTCCACCTCCACCTCCATCTCCATCTCCACCTCCAACTCCACCTCCACCTCCACCTCCATCTCCATCTCCACCTCCAACTCCACCTCCACCTCCATCTCCATCTCCATCTCCACCTCCACCTCCAACTCCAACTCCACCTCCACCTCCACCTCCACCTCCCACATTACATCAATGAAATTATCATTTTTCTATCCCCACATATTCAAAAGTAAAATGCTAGCATAAGAACATGGGTATCGAGATAGATTCTATAATAGAGTAAGATGAGAGGAAAGTGGCCCTAATTGACAATGTAATGTTGCTGAATGAGTGAGTGCTAAAGCATACCAAATTTTGATTCCACCTACCCACACTACCTAAGATGCATTCTGTTGTCCCACCTACAAACATTTCAAAAGCATTTGGTTAGGTATATAAATTCATTATTCTACCCAAACAACAAAAGCACTTTACGGTGTAGTTTTAGAAGTTGAGGAGGATGGCGATGGTTTACCTCATGTAGACCAGGGAGGGCGTAGAATATGTCCACGTCGGACGAGCCGCAGATCCCACGTGTACAAGCAGCTTCAGCATCCGAGAGGCTTTGGACCAATATTCCGCCCTTCCTCGCCACGTGGCAATTGGCAAAGGCATGGTGAACGATTTTGGCAGCAGCATGGTCTAAATATAACACGTTGTTTATAATTTCAATTTATAGTCGTGGTGTATAAATATTTTAATATTTAAAAATATAATGTATTTGGTTTTATGAAAAGTTGTTGAGAACATATATGAAATTAGTTAAGGAGAATTTCAATTTAAATGTTTTTAAAATTATAATTTATTGCTGTGAAGTGTATACATATGTTGATATTTTATTTATTTATTTTTTGTTTCTGTTTTATTTTAAGTTATTGTTGAAATGAGATCAATGAGAATATCAAGTTAAATGAGAAATCTATATTTAAGAAGATTATTATATTCAATAATGATAATTTGTATTTTTATTGATTATGGTTCTATTAGTTTTTTTTTTCAGTTTTTTTATAAGAAATCATTTTTAGTATCTCGATTGATATCTCCTTTTAACATGTAAAGGGATTCTAGTTTTGTCCTGACAACGTTTGATATCTTGATTGAGAAGATATTGTAGAACAAACATTTGATATGAAGACTAATGTTTTGTAAAGACATACATGAGACTATTAGGGATTCTTGATCTTTGGATGGCTTAGCTTTATAGATGATTAGAGTGTTGGAATCAATGAACACTAAGAGGGGGGTGGGGGGGTGTGTGAATCAGTGTTCTGCAAGTTACAAATTTATTAAGCTGATTTTTTAACCACTGGATGCAAATAACTAAAAGCAAAGTGCAGAAACATAAACCAATTAAACATGCAACCATAACACCAAATTTTTTACATGGAAACCCAAAAGGGAAAAATCACAGTGGGATTTGAACCCACAATATTATTATACTATGGACAGTAGTAGAACAATATTACAAAAATGAGAATGCACTTGCATTTAGGCACACTACCTAGAGCTCACTACTCAAATACAAAACAAGACCGCAACCCAGGAGGACTCATTGTCCTACAATTGAGATGTAGAAGCAAATACAATGTGTGAACTAGAATAAAGCATCTACAAATGCTAGCAATCGATTCCGATTAAACTCAAAATGATTTGCTGCCTTTGATTTGGAAAACTGCTCTGCACTGCTCTACTGCCAAATACTGGATCATCAAAGCTCAAGATGCACACGTGAAACTGCACTCAATCGCTCCCAAAAACAATTCCTCATGTCCACCATCAAATAAAATGATCATCAAAGTTGATCTTATATATCCACACCACCAAAATAGATCTCCAACTAGTCGGCTTCTCAAAACAACAAATTATGAAACACACAATGACATGTTGGCTCAAACCTTCTACAAATCCTTATTCCGGACCTAAAACATATGATCACAAGCTTCCCATAAGTCGACTCAATCACCTTGAACTCATCAACATCCATCAGAATCACCTCAAGGAATCCAGACCACACGCTACACCATCAAACATGAAGATAACCCTATTCTTCCTTCAATATCGGATACCAAACCAAGAAAATTGCACTAGAATCAACACTGGAGGCTAGAATTGCATGATAAGATGCCTCACACATCCAATCAACTATTCCAATTACCGCAACAAGAACTTAGTCACCGAAAATGAATAATGCTTACCAGATCTACACACTGTGTTCCACCGACCAAACTTATGCTCCATGAATAACCAAACTTACTTAAGATTTTTGGTAATTCCAATCTCCATATATCATATATGATTACTAGGCTGAGTTTCCATCAATGACAACCCGTAAGTAATCTCATGCATCAAACATTATCTATCTTCATCAGAGCATCACCAGAATAGTGTCTCTTGTCAACAGTCTCCCCCTTTGGCATTGATGACAACACTGTGAAAAATGACAAGTGTCCAACACTCCAAAACTGCAATCAATCAAAAAATCTGAAAGTTTGTACACTCAATTGGCTCCCCCTAAGAATGCACACCATTTTTCACTACTCTCTCCCCCTTTGACATCAATGGCAAAGGCATGGATCCGCCAAGACTTATGTACAAAAGAATGTATGCAATAATTTATAGGAATTTGAAAATATCTGCATAAGTTACCTTCAAGGACTTCAAATATTAATTCCATCCTCTCAGGAAACACTCCAAAACATTGATTAAGGCACTAAACATGTATGCATGAATTTCAATGCCTTTGAGATCTGATGGTACTGGTTTACCTAAAGCACTAACCACATCTTGTTGGGCTCCAAGCAAAGTGTTCAAATGGGGAGTGATTAGACTCCTTAAATCTCCCACTCTGCTTATCATCTGTTCCTTTTCCTTATTCGAGCCCTTTATTTTATTAGTGAGATCCATTATCTAGGTTTCAAGGATACTTGGAAAGACTAAATGCAGGACAAATGATTGTGCTATACTAGCTAATTGCCCTTCCAGATCTCTTATTTTCTTGTCAGTGTCTGCATAAAACTTAGGCAAAAAGAGGCATGACTTGAATATCTTACAACCTTCATCTAATGCATCTTCAACACTCTTTACTGCAGTCAATAAACTGACTCTATCTCCCTCAACCGCTTTCAAAATTGACTAGTATCTCATCTCATTAAATATTTTCCTACCAATTCATCCGCAACCTTGTCTAAAGATTCAAAATGGGATTCAACAACACAACATATCCTTAAGCTTACTTGAGGGTGAGTCAATAGAATCTTGCTTGAAACTTGGCAAAATTTTCTTTGACACGTTGGTTTCCAGATATATCAACTCTTTTTCTTCAGATTGAGACTTTAATAAGTCCCCACTTGCCTTGATTTGCGCGAGGGTGGCTAATTTCAGTGCTTGAAGAGGGGACATGATACTAAAATCTACAGGACCATGATAAAAGTCATCCTCATCATCTGCAATCTGCTTTCCTTTGTCAGGAACAATGGCTTTTGCCATGGTCACCAGAGCCTTATTAGTTTGCTCTTCACCCTTCTCATTCACAACTTCTTTTGTATTTACATCCATTTTTCCTTTCTCACCATCGCCTTCACCCTTTCCTACGTCACCTATCTCCTCAACTATCATCTCTGCAATGATTTCTATCTCCAAAGGATCCTGTATAGCTTTACCGGAGTTGTCAACTGCTTGATTTGCAATGGAGTCATTTGCAACTTCCTGTCCAACAAAATCAATCTGTACAAATGGCTGATCCTTCTGCTCATTGAGAGCATCTACCGATACTTCTGGAATGGAAGTGTCTTTAGGCAATTTCTCTTCTGGATGAGTTGGCTGATTGACTTCATACTATTTTTCCTTCAAAAAATGAGTCAAAATCTCTCTAGTTTCTTTACTTCATCAATTTTGCCAAGCATGATTTTATTTACTCTCATTTTACTCTTAAATCTATCCTTTTCAACTAAAAGGAGTCTTTTGATTTCATCCTTGGAAATAACTGAACATATATTCACCAATTCATATTCTTTTATTCTCTCATCCTTCAGTGTAGTTGTATGCCTCCTTGTGTCCAAAACATCATATAAGATTTTGGGAATCAATGATGATAGTTCTATTAAGACTTTACTATAGGTATTCACATACTGTACAACCACGTCTTCTAAAATCCTTTGCTCCTTTTCATCACAGTTCTCATAATATACAAACAACTTTTTCAAATTACCCTCCTTTACAATTTCATTTACAACCTTGTCTAATGATTTTGGGGGTACAATAGTGTAAGGTCCTTCAAGCTTACCAGATTTAAGAGCTTCATCTATCTCATATTTTTGCTTCTTTCTCGCTCTTGTTCTAATAGATTTCTCTCCTTGTGTTTTTGTCTTCTTAGCAGATGGAGCATCACTGGATAGAGTTTTTCTGACTACTCTAGCAAATGTAGTAGTTTTCTTCACCTCTCTGACCTCTTCATTTGATTCAGTTTTCTCCTCTACTACTACATACTTCCTTGCAGATTTTTCATTCTTCCTCTTTTCTACTCCACTGGTTGATTTTGATTGTGGCTTAGGTGGAGGGATCAACCTCTACACACTGGAGGTAGGTGTAGAATTGCTTTGCTTGGCCTTGGACTGCTTGGGAGGAGAAGATACCGGTTTAGATTGTGGCTTCAACATATCTTCCTCCTTCAGTATATTTTTCTCTTTGGCCTTGTTAATCTTAGAGGATCCAGTTAATACTAAGAAGGGGGGGGGGGGTGAATCAATATTAACAACAAATTCAAATCTGAAACTCAACCTTAAAAAACTTTCATCGAATCAAACAATAACCAATAAAACCATTTACCAGTATTGGTATATGCTGATAATCATTTGCTAATTTGATTTATCAATACTGCTCATTAAGTGTTCATCAACATGCATAAACTAAAAATAAAACATAATTGCACATAAAAAAATTCACCATTTGAACACCATGTTTTTCACTTGGAAACCCAAATAGGGAAAAACCACGATGGGAATCGGTATCCACTTGTAATGGTGGGAAAATGAGCGAATGCGAAATCTAGAGGAAAAATTTTCTTCCCTCCAAGGAGAGATGAAAGTTTCACTTCGGATTTCCCTTCAAACACTTTTCATGCATCACATTAGAAGAGGGGGGGAAATGCACAAGATTCAACCTCCAGAGAAGGAGATTAAATTCTAAGTGATATAAGAAAGGTAAGTTAATCCCCTCTTCTGGAATGAGATTTGAAATGATTGAATTGTGTACTTATGACCAAGTGAAAAAGTGACAAAGATATGATTATAACTTGAGATAGAAGCATAGGATGAAGCTATGCACCTAGATCTGGCAATAATATGTCTAGACGAAGCCGCCCTGTGAATTTGAGAAAAAGTTTCTCGGATCGTGGTGAAAGTGTACACGGTCCTTCAAAAAATCTGTGAAATGAAAAGGGTTTTTCTGTCTCTGCAAATGGAGTCCAAATCTGAAAGTACATGATGCAGAGCCCTGGTATAGGTATAGGTATATGATAGGTTCCCCTAATCCAAGACCACACCAAGGACCCTAGAAATCACAACACACTACAAGGGGTCAAGGAATATCAGTTTGAAAAGTCCCACATCCCTTTCTTCCAAAGAAGCTTCCTCACAAGGTGTCTTTCATTGAGCATCTCATAAGGTCTTCTAGAGGCTCTTAAGGACCCTATGGCCAACAATGGTTTGGTCCCTTCTCCAATGCAACAATGGCTATCCCAGGTTTTATTTGAGGTCCCCTAGGTCAGGGAGATCCCCTTCAATCATTAATTTAGGTTCCCTCTACCAGTTTGGGGTAACTGCTGCAACAAGGCCTGCTAATCCTAGTAGCCCTGCCAGATCGGTTTTCCACACTTAAATCCTTATTTCTGCAAAAGACAAGCAAAAAATTCCAGATTTGGATACCCTTTTGAGAGTTACCAAACATACCCCAAGGTTTTTGACCGGTTGGAAATGCAAGAATCCAAACCCTATCTTGGTTAGGAGACCTAATAGCCCCAGTTAGGCCTATTTTACAAAGGAGTGTGTAGACACAAACTTTAACTCACAAAAACAACTCAAGGAGAACTCTTAGGACATGGAAAAACCACCAATTCCTAAGTTTTAGGTCATGATCATACCTCTAACCCCTAATGTGAGACCTGTTTGCTTACACATACACGATGGCCACATGGAGTTGCCCACCTTAATGCACAAACCCTCGCCTCCAACTGGTCCTAACCTACAAAAAACCTTTAAAATCCTAAAATAAATTGGCCATAATTGCATACCCTCCAAAGACGTGAACCACCAATGAAGGATCAACAAGGTAAGGCCATTTCTTTACAAAACCCTAGGCAAAACTATCAAATCTAGACCACTTCCAGAAATTTGTAGGTTTCTCTCTTGTCCTGGCGAATTAAGACCTTAGACTTGATGCATATGAAAGGTGATTGGCCACTCTAACACATCCCAGTGGTTTTCTAACACGTCTGTACAATACCATACCTAATCCTAGTGGTTGACTAATGTGTCTAAAGACTAAACAAAGAATTTTAAATAAAGTGAACAACTTTGTTTAACACAAATAGTGCTATTGATATTAATTATAGAAGCAAAGGAAATTTGAATATGAACACCATCATATCATAACATGTCATCACAAAAATAGCTAAATACTTTGGAGTTTATAAGTCATGAACCATTAGATTAAAATATGTCTAAGTATAATGTCAAATTACTTATGAAAACTATTAGAGCAAAAATAAAACTTATGGTTGTAATTTCTTGGATGTAATCCCCAATCCGAAGGACTAAGGCAAAATTGGGATAAATTTTTTTTTTTGAAAAACTTACACTAACATCCCACATCATGGAAGATATAAGAGTAATTCATCTCCTTTACAAGGGGATTGCGTACATTGGTTTCATACAAAGATACAATACTAACATGATTAGGTCAAGTGAACATTCCTCATGATTGTATAAGCAAGGTGGTATCAATAGAAGACTAATCCTTACCAAATCAAGCTCAACCACGAGAGAGAATTAAGAAAGTGCATAATAACAACCTTGAACTATTGGGGTCATCTCAAGGAAGATTCTTCATCAAGGAGATATAGGTTATTTGGGTTTAATTTTCTAGGTATTTTCTGTCTCAAAAAATTACATTTTTGAAGGTCTTTAGAGTGGAATTTGGGGTCTAAACTTTCATAAATCTCTTAGAACTATTGTTGTATGTAAGATTCAAAGAGACTAATTATAGATCTCTTTGATTTCTTTCCAACTATGTATATGGAAGAACAATTTTGAATCACCAAGTTAGGAGTTATAACCTTTCAAATAGGGGGTAAAAAACAGTACTAATTTGGGTAACATAAGATTTCATGTCAAGATTTAGGGTTGAGGGTTACACCTTACCATGTTCACAACAAAAGGAATATCGAACAAAGGAAGCCCACAATTTGGTGTTCGGAGAACGATTAGGGTTCTAGGGTCGAGGGTTCAACATACCAAATATCAAACATAGGCAATTATGGTAATGTAGAGGTTTGTTGTCTAAAGTTTGATGAACATGGAACCTTTGAGATCTAATATATGAAAGGTTTTCATCGTAGATGAGGGGTTTGAACTTCCAAGTTTAATGTCAATTTGTAAAATCCTAATACTCATTGTCCAAAAACTATTAGGGTTGCAAGTTCAAAAGATACTCTTTTGGGGGTCGGAGGGATGTGCCTTCCACTTTCTACACAAGACTAAATGTGTAAAGAGAACATCCAACATCTAAAGCCTGAAACACAAGAAAATTTAGTGATAGAGAAGGTGGTTTCAGGGTTTAAGGTTGGGGTTCCACTATACATTTTAAACACTAGAATGACTCCGAAGAGCAAAGGTTTGATCCTGAAAGCATGATACACTTAGAATATTTAGAGATAAAAAGAGGCATTTTGAGGATTGGGAGTCAAAGATACATTATACCTTGTTCACACATGAGTGAACTTCATAAGGCTCAACCTCGAACCTCGAAGCTCAAAGAACTTAGAGGCGATTTTCATTATGAAGAAAACACTTTTAGGGGTTGAAGTTGCACTTTGCATTATTCACACACTGAATGAAATTTGTAAGGCATAAGCTTGAATCTTGAAGCTCGAACAATTAGACATTTTTTAATCTTTTTGATTGAGAAAACAACGTTTGAGAGAATATGTTGTAACTTGATTGATATATATTCATTTTAATCTTAGAATTGAAGGTTCTTAAAACTCATTTTTAACCAATCTCATCATTCAATAAAGAAGGAAAGGTACACAAGATCTTCATTCTTGATACCAACATAGAGGCACATAATTGATACTAATCCATTATTACATGTTCAAATTACAAATACCTCTTTAGGAGAGGTCCAATAAACTTAATTACATTTTAGTTGTCATAGGATTCAAGTGTCATGAAATTAAATATTCTCATGAATGGTGAGCTACTAGAACGCATAAAGGAAAGATGACAATTAGTGTCCAATGTTACCTTTGATCAATAGCCTCTAGTCTCCAATGGTGGTTCCATGCCACCTGACCATGTGGAATCCATAGGTCCAACCCACCATTCTAGGAGATAGTCCCATGACCTAAACGCTCATACACGTAATACACAAGGGGAGAAGGGCTTATGCTCACACTAGACACAAAGAATATATGGAATTCAATGAATGAAGCAACATCAACATAGAAAGGTAAAATACATCTTTCAGGTACTACTCATGGTACACTAAGACTAGATGCTAGAGAGCTAATTAGGGAGTGTCACCACAGAGCATAGTCTTAGCTATCATGTGGAATCACATACCCTCTCATATGGATGAGGATGTTCAATCATACTTTAATGAAAGGAAATAGGTGTTCACAAGTTATGCATAGAAACTAGGAACTAGACCTATTTAATAAGGAATTACATTAAAGGAGATGAAATAAATAGATTCAACCTAAGTTCTATTAGGAAGAGGGTTGAATGTTGATTGGGTCTCACTCCATTTTATTGAGTTGAAATAGATAATGTAAAGATGCAAAGTGAAGGCTAGACCTAGGGCCAAAGATGAAAAATTGACATAAATTAACATGAACTAGCAAATTCATATTTGATATGCATACATAAAGATATATTGGAATGAGGAAGATGAGAAGAAACTATGGCTAGAATTTGAGCCTTAAAATGAAGGATAATGGTGCTCCGGGAAACCCTGTCCTCAAAATGTTAGATGTAGAGAATAACAATCTTTTTTTAGATCAAATTGCTTCTCAAATCTATATAAAAAAAATCATTATAAATTTGTTAAACATAGGTGTTTGGGGTAATCTTGTCCTCCTCTTTTTGCTCCTGCAAAAGCTAGATCTGATTGTCTTTGTCTACTTTTCCTAATTATGCAATTATAGCTTTTAAACCCATCACCTCCACACAAAAGAAGGGAGATTATGTTGGAGATATGAGTTTTCCTAAGTAAAACCCCAGGTTTATAATTATGCCTATAATTGAAATGTAATGGAATTGAATTGAAATGTAAAGCGTGTCTTTTGAGGGCAAAGGCTAGATCTGAATTGAAATGCCAAAATGACACCTTGATCAATCCTGTCTTGAAGTTTTTTATGCAAAGGTTGATGTTTTCATGTAGGATGTATGATGTATTTATAAAATATTGATCATGGACATGCCATCTTGAATGCTTGAAACTTGAAATACTTGACCTCTCCTTCAATATCTTGAAACTGCTTGATTGCTTGCTCACTTGAATTTGATTTGTAGAAGTTGAATTTAGACTTGAATCATGTGGAGAGGATGTAAGATGGATATTCAAATGAGGGGGTAAGGTTTTCTTTTATATCCCACTTCATTATTTCATGTGTGAAATTTTGAGACAAGCTGACACGAAAAGGGAATTATCGCTCAAATGTAATGACTATTGTTGATTCCAAATTTGGGCCCCTTTAAGTGGGACAAGGGCATATAGGATGTCCTTGTCCAAACAATAAATTCTTTAGTTGGATTTGGTACTGCCAAGATTATCACACTAGTTAAGAGTTCATTAAGATTCTAAAACACTACCTCACACTTCTTTGGGTAGACAAACTTCTTCCTTTTCCTCTTTAGAGAGGTGATAGGGTGATCCACCCTAGATAAATCCTTAACAAAATGACAATAGTAACCCGCTAATCCCACAAAGCTACAAACTTTAGAGACATTTGAGGGTGCTAGACAATATATGATGACCTAATCTTTAATGGATCTACTAAGATACCCTTGCCCGAGACAATGCAAGCCAAATATGTCACTTCAGTTTGGAAGAATTCAATATTCACCAAGTTTTTGTAAAGTTGATCTAGTCATGTAGACACTACAATACTTGATGCAAGTGGACTTCATGTTCCTCCATTGACATTGAGTATACATCAAAATATCATCAAACATATGAGGATGATCTAGTCAAGTTAGGTGCAAAACACCCCATTCATCATGCTCATGAAAACATATAGAACATTTGTCAACCCAAATAAAACCATAATGAATTTGCAGTGTCCATAATGAGTGTGAAATATCATCCGATGAATGTCAACCTCATGGATATTGAGCTGATGGTACCTTGACTTGAGGTCAAACTTGGAGAACACCCTAGCTCCCTTTATTTGATCAAATAGATCGTCAATCCTTGGGAAAATAACTATTCTTTACTGTCACCTTATTTAATTATCAGTAATCAATGCATAAATAAAGAGACCCATACTTCTTTACAAATATAACTGACACTCCCCAAGGAGAAACACTAGGATGAATGTGTCCCTTCTCCAACAAATCCTCCAACTACAATCGAAGCTCAGTAAGCTCCTTAGTACTCATATGATAAATTGCTCGAGATATATGTTTCACTCCAGGAATAAGGTTAATCTAAAATTCTATGTCTCGCTTGGGCAACATACTCGGAATTCCACTAGGAAACACATCAACAAACTCTCAGAGAATAGGGTGATCATCAAGAGATACCTCTTGGCACTTGCCCTCGATGAGGTCCCTAACTGAAATGAAAAACATTTGACAACCCTTCAACATACTCTACTTTAGTTGCTTGGCCAAAATCATTAAAAAATAAATTAGTCTAATAATTCATTCCCTTTACAAGGGGATTACATACACCAATTTCATACAAAGATACAATACCAAAATGATTAGTTTATATTCCTCACTATTGTATAAGCAAGGTGGTATCACTAGAAGACTAATCCTTACCAAACCAATCTCAACCATGAGGGAGCATTAAGAAAGTGCATAATAACACCCTTGAACTCCTGGAGTCATCCCAAGGAAATTCCTCCTTAAGGAAATATGGGTTATCCAAGTTTATTTTTCTAGGTATTTTTTGCGTCTCAGAAAATTGCATTTTTAGAGGTCTCTAGAGTGGAATCTTGGGTCTAAACTTTCACTGGTCTATTAGAACCATTGTCGTAGGTAGGTTTCAAAGAGACTAATTCTAATTCTCTTTAAGCTTTTTCTGATGAGGTATGGAAGATCAATCTTTGTTTAATGTTAGCATTTTATTTATAATATTTTTTAATATTGTTATATTTTAACATTAGTTTATGCCAAGTGCATAATATTTCAAATGACACGGGTTCATTGACAATTACTATTGATTAGTAATTAAAGTATTATAACTTGATTTTTTGTGGAGTTTAAAAATGACGATTCTTTATGTTTTGGTTTGGGGAATGTCAGCAACCTCTTACATCATACCTCGTGTAGATGATCCAATTTAATTTGTAGACTATAATTTTTTTTACATAAACAATTTGTGATTGTTTTATGTAATCTCTAATAATTTTTATTTTTTATTTTTTTTATAATTAACAATAATTTAAAAGTGGCATTGCTTCAGTGAACCATAACTTTATTTGAAGAAAGAATAAAATTATAATTTTTAGAATATAGATCCATAACAACAATATCTAGTGCACATATATTATTTCATTATTTTTGATAACTTATTGAAGTGTTATTACCTATATATTAGACATAAGTTACTTCAATAATGCATAACTCTTCTTGTGTGCATCCAAATTATTTTTTTCCGTTTGTTGAAATAAGGACATCAATACCTAGTGCACAAATATTTTTAAAAAATATCTATTTCTTGTTTTCTCACTTATTGGAAACAAAAGATTTTATATTTGGTGAAAATATACATTCACAAGAAATAAATAATAATATAATAATCAAGTTAAATATATTCAAAATTATACATTGTGGAAATCTCATAATAAGGGCTACATATTTACAAAACAATTTTTAAATGACTTCAATTGATCCTCCGCAAGGTAAAGTGAATGCGACTTTTTGTAATAATTTTGATAGGTTTAGAGGAGACTCCATTGCATATATGATTTAATATTAGAGGGGTTCTATCTAAGGGGGTTCGATCTAAGGGTTTTTGACCTAATACTCTTTAATTAAAACCCTTTACATGGAATGTCTCAAGGTTTAAATCATTAAATCTTGTAAACAATATATGATTTCAGAGAGATCTCCTAGAAGTTGGGCACATTATTATGCTAACACCCATGTATGTGTGTGTGAACAATGTAGTACAAAATTTATTATAATGATGTGAGTGCGTATTATAACCTCTACTATGATGATGCTCAATGTCTAGTCCAAACTCTATTATGATGTGTCATCTTTCTTCATGTCCATCCCAACCCAATAACATTCCTTTAAAACTTAACATCTCCCACCTCAACTATTCTAAATGCCTTGAAACTCTTATTTCTATTTGGAATGATGCCCCTAGACCCGATCACAATGTTGGTTGGATACAATGGTGGAATGATGCTATTATCCACTGCACAACTTATTTAAGAGACTATGGGAGAAGAATGGAAAGACAAAGATCTCGAATGGAAAAATACTTAAGATATCGATTGGAAAATTGCAGAAGTCTTTTAAATGCAACTCCAACTAGAGTTCACCTGCAACATGTTGTTGTTGCTACTGAAACTAAACGTAGAAAGTTTGGATTTTACCAAGGTCGAGGAGCCCAATTACGAGATAGGCTCCATTGGATGAAAGAAGGGGACAAAGGAACTAAGTTTTTATTTGGTTATCTCAAACACAAACACTTGCAAGAATACATATTGTCCATATATGATCAAGAGGGGCAAATACACAACAATCTTGAGGACGTTAAATCTATCTTTTTCAATATTATCAACAACTGTTTATTGATCCTGTTGGAGGTGATCAACTTCAAGATATCATTGAAGATATGGTTGGAAGTTGTATTCCCAAAAAGAACGATTATGAACAACAAATCTACTTAGATCGCTTGATCACTCTTGAAGAATTTGATGTTGCCTCAAAGGATATGGTTGATTCAAAAAGTCATGGAATGGATGGCTTACCAACATAATTTTACTAAACAATGTGGCCTTTCATTGGAGAGGACTTCTATGAGTTGTATAAGGAAGATCTTTCACAAGGATCCCTGGGCCCAACTATCAATCAAGGATTGATTAAATTGATTCCTAAGGGAAAAAATAAGAACAACATTTCTGGGGGGAGACCTATCATGCTTCTTAATACCTCTTATAAAATTTTAGCCAAAGCCATTTCTAAGAGAATCAAACACACAATACAAGAGATTGTATGACCAGAGCAAACTAGTTTTATAGGAGGAAGATTTATACTAGACAATCTAGTATTCGCTTGGGAATCAGTGGAATGGGCACAACAAACTGGTCAAGATTGCCTCCTCATCAAATTGGATTTTGACAAAGCATATGATAGGATCGGGTTGTAGTTAATTTTGAAAATGATTAAATGGTTAGGCTTTGGCCCCAAGCTCATCTCTCACATTAAGCTACTATTTGCTAATGCTAATGCTTGCCTAGTAATAAATGGGTCAATCACTCAAATGTTTCCTCCTCAAAGATCTATAAGGCAAGGTTGCCCCCTAGCTCCCTTGCTTTATGTTCTTATTGTTGATGCTCTTAGTTGCCTTCTAAATCAAGCTAAACAACAAAAGATCATCCATGACATTTCTTTTCCTGGAGGTGAAGTTTCTCTTAATTCCCACTTTGCTGATGATAGCCTCTTATTTATTTAGAATTCTCAAGGAGAGCTCAACAACACACTTGAAATCTTGGACTTGTATTGTTCAGCTTCAAGCTCCCAATTATCTCTTAACAAAATTGATTTTTGGATGACTTGAGCTGATCTACCACTTCATTGGATCCCTCCACAATGGAAATACAATAGTATTGGTGTTATTTCAAGATATCTAGGCATCCCCTTTGGGATAGGAGTCTCATTATCTGATATGTGGAAACGGTTCATGTAAAAAATAAAAAGAAATCTTGATCTTTGGTCTCACAAACTACTTTCTATGACTGGGCACATTCAATTTGCGAATAAAATCCTTATTGCTAGCCATGTTTACATTTCATTATGTTGGTTCCCTTCCAAAAGTAGTTATAGTCAACTTAAACAACTCATTAGAGGGTTCATATGGGGAAAATAGAATAACAAAAAAGGTCTTTCAGTTGCATCTTGGATACATTATATTCAACCTAAGAGAAAAGGGGGCCTAGGTGTGATTGATCCCCTTACTCAAGGAGTTTGCCTTGTTTCCAAATGGTTCACTAGAATTCTTCATGGAACAACTCCATGGAAGTCACTTATTAGACACATAATTGCTATAGCTACAACCAATAATGCATGGAAAGATAAAATCTTAATGGAAAATTTTTTAAACCTCAAGCTTCTAGACAATTTCTAATCATATGGAAATCTTGGCAGCAAGTGTCTCACTTTCTTGAATGGAATGGTCAAGATCTTAGCCATGGGATGAGTTTCTCTTCCTCATCTATTTGGTGGAATGGATTAATCTTCTTACACAATCATCCCTTTGTTATCAATTCCTATTTGCATAGTAAGAGCTTATTCGAAAAGGGCATCACTGTCTTCAAAGACATATGGGATTTCTCTTCCTCAACATGGAAAAATGACATGTAACTTAAGCATGAATTCAAGTTGTCCAATGCTTTGATCAACAATATTCACAAATTCCAAGAGACTATTCCCCTAAGTCTTCAGCTAAAACTCTCTACTCCCATTTCTTGTAATTTTATTAAAGATTGGAGGTGGTTTCTAGGTTATAATATGACAAACTTTCCTCTTAAGATAATTTACTACAAACTTCTGCCTTCGATCCAAATTCAACCACAATTAAACTTGAAATGGGGAATGAACTGGTCTGAGTCGAAGTGGCTTAGTTTAAGCCTTGCTATTTGGAAATCTAAAGCAGAAGCTAAAGCCTAGTTTCTTTCTTGGAAAATACTTCACTATAAAATTGTTGTAGGGGAATGCTTCTCCTTTCTACATATACAATCCACTAGGTGTCTGTTTTGCCATAAGTTGGAATCCATTAAACATGCTTTTTGGTCTTGTAAACATGCTCAACGAATTTGGCAAAAAGTTAAGTCTTGTATTCCTAATATATTTAACAGAAAATTAAATTGAAAACTAGTTTTGTTAGGGTTGCATTGCTCACGAAATATTGTTTCAGAATCTTATCGTGAATGTATTTTTTTATATATTTGGTTGCTTCGTTGTATAGCTATTTTCTCTCATGTTTTCCCTCCTACAGAAGTAATTATGCATGGTCTCTTCTCCAATATTATTTTGCAGCAATCCTTTCTTGCTACAACTTTGAAAACGCAACTCAACTACAATACAAAGCTCAAATTACAACTATATAAGGTTCAATCCTAGTTGGCAGCTGCTGCTCAAGACTACAATGGATCTCTACGCACAATTATGAACATCATTGCAGAGAAAAATGTGCTTAAAATTAGAAAAATGGATTAAGACCCGCACAATTATGAACATCATTTCAGAGAAACATGTGCTTGAAATTAGAAAAATGGATTAGGTGGTATTAATATACAATTTATATTTTATATTAAATAGTTAAGTAGTGAAATATAATTTCAATTTGACATTTCAATTATGATAACTTAATGATTAAACGAGGACAACTTTTTAAAAAATAAGTGACAATAAATTAGAATTAACAATAGTGATTATACACAATCTTTAAATGTTACCCTTGAATAATTTAGTATTTTATTAAGATTAAAAGATGTGTCAATTAGATTAAATAATTCTATGCACACATTAAAAAAATATAAAAATAAAAATAATATGTATTCATAATCTACTATCTAAATTAATCTATATATTTAATATTTAATTAATTTTTTTAAAAAAATATAATATAACAAATACTTATTTATAACAAAGACTTATTCATGGAATAAGTTTTAACCTAAAATGCACGTGTGAAAGGCGGACTGAAGGAATAATTGAATTTATAATTTTTAACGAAAGTGGTTGGCGAAGCCACCAAACCATATTTTCTATCGACTATGTGTTAGCGCTAAAACTCTCTAAACCATTGACATATCAAAGCTTCCAAGGAAATTAATTAACATTGAAGATTCTTACTATTTAATTTTAATAATGTATCCCTTACTTTAAACAAGGCTTGTAATTATTGAAAACAGAAGAAGAAAAATACGTCATGGTTGTAGGGGATTTAGTTTATTTATTTCAATTATAAGTTAATTATATGGTTTGTTAATTAAATTTATTTATTTATATTTTATGAATAATGTTTTATACAAATTAATTATTTATAAAATAGAAGTCATTTAATATTCATTATTTTTAGACAATATTCATAAAGGTGATGTAGACTTTCATCTCATTCTTGTTTCAACTTAAACATGTTTTATTATGGAGTTTCTTTGATATCAAATTGATTTGGCAGTATTGAGATGAGTGACCTTTGGCTTAATTATGAAATTTCTCCCAATATCAAATCCACTTAGCATTATTAGATGTGTGATCTCTTGTGAGTGAGATGAAGTAGTATTAAAATGAGCGATCTATTGAAAAGTCTTAATGCCTCAACCTAGATACCATGAGTGTTAAGTATGCTACTCATATTAACATAAAATAGGTTTGTATAAACTACAACTCATAAAATATGGGGTAATAAATTTATAAAACAAGATTTATTTATGTAAGATACTACTTTTAAATGAATCTACAGATTTATTTTTAACATTAACATTCAAATCACAGTACATGATTTTTTATAAAATGAATCATATAATATTATCTAAACAATAAATCAATTTGATTAACTCTTAAGAATATCACCTCTTTATTACACTTTAATATTAGTGATATAAGATTTCCACAATCCATAGAATTTCTTGTAGTAGATTTCTTCTTGTGCTCTCATGCATTGTGATGATAGATCACAGAGTGTGATCCGAAACGTTGATCCAAAAAACTCGCACACAATCTTATCCGAAAATCTACTACAAGAAACTTTAATATTTTATTTAATATTATGTTAATATTAATTATTACATTTTAAAACATTAAGATATCCTATAAACTCAAATTTCATTTCTATTTTTTTTTTATTAAATTAGAAAACGAAAGTCTTCCATGTGATCAACATGCAGCATACCTAATATTTACATCATTACCGACAATACATCCATACTTAAATCTATTAAAACACAATGTCAAATCAGCTTAAGACAAAACATGTCCTCTTGAATAATTAAATTGTTCCCAACAATATCTTGAGCCATTACCTACATATATTTGTATCCATGACTTTTGCCTTTTGCTTCTGCTTAACATTCTCTTTCTAAATACTGTTTGTTTAATCATGTAGTGCGCGTTACAAGAGTAATTATGTCCACATACGTCCTTTCAAATTATCAATAATAGCCCCTCTTTGTGGTTTGACTTGGATTTAAAATTCAAAATAGTAACTACTTGCCTCAAGGGAAAAGAGTCAAAACTGAACCGAATTAAATAATAATACTCGGGGTCTATATTTGTATAATATATTTTCAGAAGATACAGAGAAACTATTCTCCTAATTTTCTTTCCTTAGTGTTAGGGTCTTTTTGGAAGCTGTAACATTATGGGAAAGTAAGGTTCAATTAGGAGTATGACTATTCTTTTCCTAGGTAAATGATGATTACGGCTCTCATTTCTAATTAATGAATAGAAATTTTAATTATTCAAAATTGTAAAAAAGAAATAATATATCGACAATATTTAAATAAGGAAGACAATAATAAGTAGGAAGTCTTTGTACAAATAGGTTAACAATAATTTAATATATAGTTAATCAAAGAAAAAAACAATCATTTCAACTCATCTTTTAGATAGACAAAGATTTCATCAGTTGGAGAATTTGGAGTACCTCTATACATACTATAGATTATGCCTTACCTTGCCACCTTCCTAGTGCATCCTACAATGCCAACCAAATATATGTTTTTCTTTCACAACCTTTAAATCTCTATAACCTTTCCTAACACAAATGTTTGTTAGTTTGACTCAAAATCCTATTACTTTCAAGCATCAAATACTCCTTGAAGTCAATCCACTAGTTAGCAAGGTAGTCCACAACCAAATTTGCTTCTCTAAAGCAATACTATTTGCCAAAAAGACTCCAAGTCGTCCAAAAGAGACCACGCAGCCTTAGGATGCTTTCTAGCCTCTAATTTGATGACCCTCTATTCTTTAAAGCCTTCGCCAATACTTATCTTCAATGTAGAAATAATTGATATGAATATGACAAATCAATAAAGAAGAGCTTGGGGTTCTAGCTATGCACATTATCCTCCAACCCACAACTAGTATAAAAAAGATTTGGATTGCCTCTAAATGCCTCATAAAATAATTGATCAATCTTACTCTTAAAGATCATTGATTCAATAGTGAAAGGAAATTTTTAACCCATAAAATTATGACAACTATGATCTATTTTCTAATATAAATGAAATATGAATTTACTGTTGACTATTCAAAATGATTATACAATAGTATTTACATAAAGCATCTAGTCCTAAACATTTAAAAAAAAATTAGTTTTGCAGTCTCTATTGTTGTGGAGGTGGTGTCGTATTCTTCTACCTAGACACAAATTATTGCCTTCGATGTAAGCAATAATAATACTCAATATTCAATGTTGATTGTTTAAAAATCAGTGTCGGTATCAACCGGTTGGTAGAAGTGCAGGTTCTCCGGGCCTTTTTAACAAAAACTTATCACACTCATGCTTTCCATTGTCGTATTGTAAAATTTATTTCTCGAATAATTCTAGGGAGGACTGGTGGATGATATTATTTTAGACCTGTAAGCCACTCATCTTATTCATTAAGTTTTTCGTAAGTTGAGTCGTCACAACCTACATTCTAAATTTTAGATTCACTTTCTGTCACGTTTCTGATCAATTTCTTTTTTTTTTTCTATATTTTTCCTGAATTCTAGTGAGGTGAGGGGTCGACTTAGGAAGGAATACGTGAGAAAAAAATTCAGCAAGCATATCAAAGATTCAGCATGGGATTTTCAAATAATGCAGACGCCAATTATACAAAGGCAATGAAGAGATTAAAAGGGAGCAGCAATACTGAGTGTAAGAAGAGCAATTGGCATAAGAAAATTGCCTGGGAAATGAAGAAACTTAGGTTTATGGGGACGGCCATTTTTCCAGGGGAGAAGAAATGGAGAAATATTCATTTTATTATCATTACTACTGTTTTTCTCTGTGTGGCTGGCTGTGCAATGGCCCTTCTTAAGTTTCTGCCTTCCGCAGCTGCAGTTGCACGTAAGTCTTTTTCAATTGTATTTAACAAATTAGATTTTTATGAAAATTCAATGTGGGTATATATTTGTCTGCATATTTTTTTGTGGGGGTTATCAGATTTTTGCAATTCAGATTGTTAATGTCGTTATTTTAGATTTGAATGTATAAGATTTTAAAATGTCATACAATTGATAATGAATCATGGAATGTATGTTGAAAATCTTGTGAAGGTGAAGGCAGTAATGGGCTCATGATGATGCTAGGAGAAGGAAAAAGCACAGGGAACGAAGAACAATATTATTCTTCTACAGAGATCGAAAAACCCCATCAAGGTATGAGATCATAAAGTCGTTGCATAATTTCATAGAAATTCGCCATTGTTATATCTGCAAACAATTGTGTTGAGATTTTTTCAATTACAGAGAAGATGTTTCCATTTGAGGATCTCACAGATTGACTGTAAGTAATGTTTATTAATAGATCATAATCTCAACATGTTAGCAAATCAATGTGCATGCACACTGAAGAAACAATTTACTTTCCTTCCTTGTCTGATTTTTCCTTCCTTTGTTCACTCAGGGAAAATTCTAATTTTCTTTGAGATGAATTTTTTCTTGATTTAAGCCTCTTGGTCGATCAGTTTGATCGATTTTTATCATCAAAATTACATTTTTGATTTCATATGCCATAAGTATGACCGGACCCAAAATTTTGTAAACCGGAAAGCAAATATTCGTACTGTGTCCTAAATTTTTTTCAATGATAAAATGTTCAGCACGTTTTGGCTTATATGGTTGTTAGCATTACGATTCCGAATATAAATGTTTAATAGCTACTAGTACGACGTCCTTATGGTTTACGTGTATAAGGTACTTAGGATTTCAAAGTCAAACATCATTGTTGTTAAGTGGTAATAATATATTATATTATTATTATTTTTTAATATGAAAACATGTATGATTTTAAAAAACATTTAAAAAAAATATATTGAAGGTATATAATTTTAGAGTAACAATTTTTATATAAGTAGGTGGGTAGTTTTTTTTTAATTAAAACAAAGTAAGATTAAAAAAAATAGCTATTTTAAATACAAAATTAATAATAATGATTATAATAGGTCAATAATTGGTATTAGATAGGAAATACATGACAAAATACTATGCTCATATACTAGTAATGATTATGATTACAAAGGGTCAACAATTGGCATTACATCAAAGAAACATGACAAAACACTTTGCATAGGTCTATATAGTAGCTATTTGAAACTAGTTAAGGGGTAGTTAGTTTTTTGATGTGACCATTGAGTTGGCTGTATTAATATTTTACTTGGGCATTTTAGTGTGTGCATTAAAATAATAATCCAAGTGTATTAGTGAGAATATTTTTTTATTTGAAAAAAAACATAATTAATTTGTTTTGCTTGTCTAATGTACTCTTGGCTATCTCTTGACATTAAAATCTTAGGATTTAGTTTTGTGAAAGGGGCTTGAGCTAGTACTTTTTCTACCAAGTAGTATAGTTTGTCATCTAAATTTTTTCACTTCTATTTAAAAATTTTAAGAGAAAATTCAAAAATACATAAGATCTTTGTTTTAAATAACATTTGATTTCTTAAAAACATTCACAGTTTTATTTTTGGTTTAACCACAATAATTTTTAATCTATATTCACCACACTAATGATTAGAAGAGATCAAAAGTTTTAACAATTGTGAAAAAACTTATCTAATTAATGGACCCTTGGTTTTTGGTGAAGTTGAAAGGTTCGAATGAATCCACCAAGGATCAAGTCTAGTTGAGTGTAAGGTTGGGACATCATAAAGGATGAAGTTGAGATCATGCCTTGGACTAATTTGGTGGAATGGATACCCCTCAATCCTTGATCCTTGGCTCTTAGTTGAAGAAGTTCACCCTGTAGCTCATGCTCTCATATAGAATAGCTAAACAAGTCTAAGTTTGATATAAAACCTTTTATTATTAAAAAAATAAAATTTACTTATATTTTTTAAATATAAAAAATATTTGTAATGATAACAATTTGTTTTAATTTTTCCTGAACCCAAAAAAATCCTTAATATCATAAAATTATAATCTACTAACTATTTAAAATAATTATTCTTAAATATTAAGGATTCACAATAAAATGTAAAAAAATTATAAAATAAATATTTGCTTACTCTTTTTCTTATAATATTATGAAACCTACTTTATAATGTTACTTTTAAAGAAAATACTTTACTAACTATAAAACATCTTCTCTTATTTTTCTCTGAATTTGATTGTGTAACTATAAAACAACTTGTTAACCTTTTCTTCTCTGTTCACAGTAAAACTTTTCCTCATCCTGAATCCTGATATTTATTATCAGTGTGTATGTAGTATACAACTAAATCCTGAAACAATACTAGGGTTTAGCGTTTAAAACAATTTCGAATTCAATGTATTCTGATGATCTACGATTTGAATCTAGAAAAAGCTTCTGTAATGCAACTGAAAATTGAATGTATTTGAATTACGATTTGAATCCAGAAAAAGCTTCTGTAATGCAACTGAAAATTAAATGCATTTGAATCTAGAAAAAGATTCTGTAATGCAGCTGAAAATTGAATGCATTTGAATTGCAGGAGCACAGAGATCTCATACAGACAGTACATTATTCTGCGACAGATCCTCATACAGAACAGATATCTGCATCCTCAAGGGCGACATAAGAACCGACTCTGCTACTAATACAGTTTTCCTCGTCTCTGACAAGGCGGCACAAGAGGAAGAAGATCAGAAACTAAAGCCCTACACGCGAAAATGGGAGAACTACACAATGTCATCAGTAACAGAAATATCGCTGAAAACAATTAAGCCCTCGGTCGCTCCTCGCTGCCATGTGATCCACACAGCGCCCGCCCTGGTCTTTTCAACCGGCGGCTACACAGGCAACCTCTTCCACGATTTCACAGATGTAATCGTCCCGCTTTTTGTAACAGTCCACCACTTCAACTCTCGCCCGGTCTTCCTCGTCGTCGATCACAAAGACTGGTGGATTTCAAAATTCCAAGAAATATTGAACCAGCTCACGCCTTACCCGCTCCTCGATTTCCAAAACGACACTAGGGTTCACTGCTTCACGAAGGCCATTGTTGGCCTGCGTTTTCATGGAGATCTGAGAGTCGATCCCGCGACCGCACCCTACCAAATAAAAATCACAGATTTCCAAAATATGCTGCAAAATGCCTACGGATTCGCCAAAAAGAGAAAGTATTTCTTCGCCCGGCCGAAATTCGTCCTCATTGCTCGAAAGGGATCTAGGGCTTTTCTCAACCAGCGGAAAATTGTCAACCTAGCGGAAAAGCTAGGGTTTCGTGTCATGGTTCTGTTTCCTGACAGAGACACAAAGCTCAAAGATATGTACGAGATCGTCAGTTCCTGTGACGTTTTCATGGGCGTCCATGGCGCGGCATTGACGCACTTTCTGTTTCTTCGGCCGGGGGCCGTTTTTATACAGGTTGTTCCGCTGGGGATAGAATGGGCGTCACGGACATTTTTCAGAGAACCTGCAATGGACATGACGGGAATTCATTATCTGGAATACTCCATTTTGCCAGAGGAGAGCTCACTGTTTGATGAATATCCCAAAGATCATGTTTATTTGACGAATCCGAAAGTTGTGAATGACAAAGGTTGGGACGCCACAAAGGAAATTTATCTGGACAGACAGAATGTGAAGATTGATTTAGAACGGTTGAAGAAAATGTTGAAGACAGCAATGGATCTGCTTCAGTCCAAAGGCCATGTAAATAATGCATGAGAAATTTAGTTAAATTTTCTGTGAATATTTGCTGTTCTAAATTATTTTCCCTGCTTTAATTAGGAGCAGGTGAGTAGGTACCAAACCAGTTTGCTGTATAGGTGAGATTCTTTGTTTTTCCATTAAAGGAGCTCAAATAACAGGGCATTGTGAGTTGTAGATTCATTCCAGAGAGCTTGGAGTGATTGGTCACCGTCCCCTGCAGCAGTTATTTGAGCCTCTTTAAGGAATGTCTTTTCAAATGTTCGGGGTGGGATTTTTCTAATGTATAAAGAGAGGCTGGCACTGAATCCCTATATGAGGGAACTTCAGTGACGTAGAAATGTCTGAAGTAGTAATTTTCAGCTGTGTTGTCTCTTATTTGTATGCAAAGCATACTCAAACATAAATTAATGTTACCTACCTTCGTTTTGTGTGTTTTCTAGTTTTTTTTGAAATTACAAAAATATTTTTTTAAAAAGAAAGTTGTTAGGATTAAATTATTAATTTGATATATCTATGTTTATATGAAATGTTTTGTGTGTTTTTAAGTTTTGCTTATTTTATGTTTTATGCAAAACACACATTTTGGATTACATGAAAGTCCACTATTTTAGTTCAAAATTTCTAGGTAAAATCCAAACAAAGGTAATTACATTTTGGAAAATAAGATTGACATTCTTTTGCTTTAGGAAGTTAAGATGATAGATATTTCTTTTAATGTTATTGCTAGAAAATCTGTGGCCAGGTTCTCAATTCCTTATCAATAATGCCAATGGGGCCTCTGGTGGAGTGGTTACCATGTGGGATCCTCTGTGGTTTTCTCGCTCCTTGGTGTCCTCCTCGATCAACTTCCTTGATGTCAAACTATCTTCTCACAATGATTCTTAATGTCTTGTGAATTTGTCTATGTACCTAACACTAGGATGGGTCATCTTTCCCTTTGGAATGACATTTCAATTTTGATTCAAAATGATTTGGATTCTCATTGGATGGTTGTTGAGGATTTCAACTCCCCCCTCTTCCCCTCGAAAAAGTTAGGGGGTCTTTTGGAGTATTCTGATAGCATGACAGACTTGCCTAATTTGATCATAAATAAGAATGGACTACTAGATATGGATTTGGTTGGACAAAACATTACTTGGTCCAACCATGAGAAAGGGGAACACCTCATTCAAGTTAGATTGGACACATTTATGATCTCGGCCAACCGGGACCTTGGATTCAATGCTGCTATACAAGCTTTATCCAGGATTGTGTTCGACCACAATCCCATTCTCCTAGTTTGTTCGGTTGGATGCACTAAGTTATCCCTTCTGCTATGAAATCATGTGGGCCTCTCAATTGGGTTTTAGAGACTAAATCAATAACTGGTGGACCACCCCAGTTATGGGAACACCTATGTTCAGAGTGGCTTAAAATTTGGATTTGATTCGAAGGAATGTGAGGGGGTGGAACAAATCCACATTTTGTAACATCTTTGTTAGGAAAAAGGAACTTAGCAACACACTGATTGCAATTTAGGAGCGGATTGCACAGGGGGACTCCTTGATTGCTATTCATAGAGGGGAAGCTCTCAAGAGGGAATGAAAGGAGAATTTAAAATAGTAGGAAATTTTTTGGAAACAGAAATCAAGAGTGCAATGGTTGAAGGAAGGGGATACAAATTTAGCTTTCTTCCACATATTGGCTAGCAAACATAGAAGGAGAAATCTGATCATATGGCTATTGAATGATCAGAACCAAGAAATTAGAGATTATGATCATTTAGGTGCAATGGCCTCAAGCTACTTTCGTAGCCTATTTGAGGAAGACAACAGGGCTAGGAAGACCTCCCTTGATGATCACCTCCTCCAATGCCTCTTTGCTTCTCTGAATGAGGAAGACAATGCTGTCATTATGGCCTCGGTCACAGATGAGGAGGTTAGGGATGTGGTCTTCTTTATGGGTGCTTACAAAGCTCTTGGACTAGATGGCTTTCCCTCAGCCTTTTTTAAAGAATTTTGGGATATTGTTGGCCATGATGTTACCATGGTTGTTAAGGACTTTTTTAGAATGGGCAAATTGCTAAAAAAGTTGAACAACACTTTTATTGCCTTGATTCCCAAAGTCCAAGAACATATGCGCCTCATGAATTTGATCCATAAGTTTGTGTCATACTGTCTACAAAATCTTTTCAAAAGTCTTGGTTAACAAGATTAAGCCTTTTCTTGATGGCCTCATCAGCCAGAGCAAAAAAGGATTTGTTCTGGGTAAACAAATTTTGGATGGTACTATTACCACACATGAGGTCATTCAATCAATGGACAAATTCCGCCAACTAGGTATGGTCTTGAAGCTCGACATATCTAAGGCTTATGACATGGTTAACTGGGACTTCTTGTTCAAAGTCCTTAGGAAGATTGGGGTTGGTGATAGATTGCTCATTCTTATTAAGGAATATATATCTATTGTCAAGTACTTTATTTTGGTAAATGGTGTCCTTAGGGAACCTTTAGGGGCTTCTAGCACGGGTGCTTCATTGGCTAGGCAATATTATATCATGTGCATTCATATTGGGGGGTTTAATATCTCAAAAAATAAGCGCAATATATTGCCTATTTGGTGAAAATAGGGGTTTTTTTAAAAATTCGGGCTATGAAAAATGCAATATATGGTCAAAATAGGGGGGTTTCTAATTTGGGTTGTGTATTGGGAGGGGGTGACAAAAAAGGATTTTAGGGAAATATTTTTTGAAAATAGGGGGATTATTTAGTATGTGATGAACTCACGTGCTATAACCCAGGTTCACTAAGTGAAGCCCCTGTGGCTTCTAGGGGGGTGCGACAAGGTGATCCCCTATCCCCCTACATTATCATTATTATTGTTGAAGTTATTGGAAGAAATTTCATCACCTTTGTTAATAATGGGGCCTTACAAGGGGTTAAACCTGCCTCCTCTGTCCCCCTATTATTTTATAGCAATTTGTGGATGACACTATCCTCTTTGGGGTGGCCTCAATTATTGAAGCTCGGGGATGGAAAACCCTCCTTAACCAATATGTAGAAGTGTCTGGTCAACCTATTAACTATGATAATCTAGTAACATTTACTTCTTCCATATTGCTGACAAGGTACAAAATAAGATTAAGGATATTCTATGATGCCAAATTGCTGCTGTCCCAGGTACTTACCTTGGATTACGCCTCACAGTCAAGGAAGTCTTCAATTCCTTTTGGAATTCTATTCTTAAAGGAATGTAGAAGAAACTTGCAGGCTAGAAACATAGACTCCTCAGTACAACTCTTAGTTTCCTCTTTACAAGGGATCCCTGTCTATTTCCTTTCCTTGTTCAAAATCTTGGGCCCCTCTATGGCAAAGAAGTTGGAAGGAATCCAAAGGACCCTCCTTTGGATGGGTATGGAAGAGAAGACGAGATTGGACTTGGTTAGATGGGACAAAGTTTGCTACCCGAGAGACAAAGGGGGATTGGGGGTTAGGAAAATTTCACAGTTCAATAAGGACCTCATGGCTAAAACTAGATGGAAATTCTCTATTCACAAAGTTGAATGGTGCCATATTATAACTACTAAATACCTTTGTTAGGGAATTTTTTTTAGGATATTGAATTTAGAGGGCTCCCCTGTGGTTCCAAAATCTGGAATAATATTCTTAATTTCTAAGGCATTATCTCTGTAGGTTTAAAAATACTTGTTGGTAATGGGAGTAACATTCGCTTCTGGGAAGATAGTTGGATTGGGGATAACCTATTGGCTTCCATCCCATCTCTTAGCAGATTACAAGGTTGTGCTAAAGTCTTTTTTGGACAATGGGTTGGTGATTAGCTTGTCCCCAATAATCAATGGAAACATATTGCCCTCTTATAATCAACCTCATTTACTATCCATTGCCTTATAGGTGAAAAATATGCTCAAACAAGACATATTGCCCTTATTTCCTTGTGAGGATAAATTCACTTGGAGATGGAATCCGGGAGGGGACTTCACAGTTAAATCAGCTTATCTTAGTCTTCTTTAGGACAACAACTCTCTGGATTGGTGGAGACAGGTTCATAACCCTCAACTCATCCCTAAAATTAACTTTTTCTGGTGGATAGCCCTCCACAACAAGATCCTTACTCAAGACAATATTATCAAAAGGGGATTCCAACTCACTAAAAGACGTGTCATGTGCAAAATGGAGGAAGAAACCATTCCTCACTTGCTACCTCATTGTGATTTTGCCAGAACTCTATGGGGGATGGTTTATCATAAATTCAATCTTTATTGGACCATGAATGAGAATTTGGTCCACCTGATCAAAGAGTGGAAAGGATCAACAATTAATCCCCTTATCTGTCAATTATGGAAGCAAATTTTGCCCCATCTAGGATGGAGCATTTGGAAAGAATGAAATAATAGGATCTTCCATGGTGTGGAGATCCCTGCTAATGTGGTTTTCAGATCCTTCCTAAAGCTTTTGTTGGAGAATCTCTTGGTCACCCATGTTAAGCCCCCTCCTAATCCTCTTACACTCCATGACACTAAGGTGGCTCTACAATGGCACCTTCCTCTCTCTTTTGCAATGTTTGATGATACTAAGTGTTTATTGAGAATGAACACCAAATGGTAGCCACCTTGTCTTGGTTGGTATAAATTAAACTTTGATGGTGCTGCTAGATAGTCCCAAGGTTTGGTTGTTTCCAAGGGAGGGGTTTTAGATCACATCTTGGTGAAATACCAGTTGCTTACACTGGTAGTTTGAATGGCTATACCAACAACGAGGTCGAAGCTATGCCCTTAGCTTGGGGTCTTAGGATAGCCCTATCGATTGGTATTCATGTCATTGTCATTGAGGGTGATTCCAAAATTATTATTGATGCTATTAAAGGGATGATTCAAATCAATTGGGCTATCGATGGCACTATTAGAGATATCCCTAGGTTATTCTAAGGATTGATTCCTTTTAGATTGTTCATGTCTATAGAGAGGGGAACACGATGGGAGATGTCTTAGCGGAACTTGGCTTTCTTGTTGATGGATTAAGATGTTGGAGGAGGATGAATTCCTTCCCAACAATGTCCAACTATGCCTGGATGGAGACCACTACAACTAGAATTCTTATGGATAGCCATTTCTTCGACAAAACTTGCCTTATTCAGTCGGGTTGTGTGTGTCTGATGACGTGAGAGTTTTTGAATTTGAACTGACCCATCTTGGCGTTGATGGGGAAAGGTAGCAATATGACATGGACTACCAGATGGACTGATGATTTCGGTGGCCACCTCACCATCATGATTTGGTATTGTTTTTCTCATTTCTGCTGACAATGCACTCCAATTGTGTCGGGACTCATGTGATTCCTCTAGAGGTTCATGCTCTCATAATAAAAAATGGGCTTTGCTAGACACGTGGATATGTGGACAATGATGATTTTTTAAGCCCCGGAAACAAGGCAATATTTTTAAATTTTAATACCCTTTCACAAGGTAAGATTTACCTTTGGCATACACCACATAGTTCAGAGGTTAATCAAAGTAATTATGCCTTCACTAGGTCACATGATTTGGAGAATAAAATAATAATGTAAAAGTTAAGCCCAGTTTAGCAAGTCGGTTTTCTATTTTGGCTACCTTTGTCACTAAAAGATTGATGTCTCTGGTTTGTGGTAGTTCCTTTCCTATAAATCTTTGTGAGTCCGCCATGGGAGGATATAGGGTGCATTACAAGTTTGACAAGCCGAATGACTTAAAAAATGACCTTGTATTTTGGCTTTACGTGTTGAAGGGGAAGTGGCAAAATATTTGGAGAATTTGAGGGGGCATGACAAGAAACTTTCAATCCAATTCGCCACTTCTTGGAATAATCAAAGGGTTGTTCTTGGAGGAATATCTTTTGAAGTCTCTGAGGAGGTCATCACCAACGCCACTAGCCTTTCCCTTGAAGAAAGGTGATGGAAGAGGACTAGCCATGCCACCAACAATGACAGTCTCAACAAAATTTTCAAGGGGAAGGAAGCCCCTATTAAATTGCAAGGTGGTTTCACTAGGGAGAGTTACTACACCCATGGAACTTGGTACGCCTTATGGTCATGAAGTACTTTACCCTAGAGGATCATCATAAGGTTTATTTCTATTACCATATGTCTCTGTTAAACCATTTTAGGCATCATGATACTATTTGTCTCCCCCATTATCTATTGCATTCCCTCGAAAGCTCCATCAAGGAAGCTTTAGACCTTAAGAATGAAGATAAAAGGCTCATTCCTCTTCACCAGGGCCTGATTTATAGACTTTATGCTTATCATTCAGCCTTATGCCCCTCATGTAATATTATGATGATTCAAACCCCTCTTCATGCTTGTCACCCCTGGCTATGTATGCGGGTGGAATTTGCCCCCCCCCCCCCCCCCCAAAAAAAAAAAAAAAAAAATTTTTTTCCAGCTTTTTGGTGAAGATTTTTCATCCTCACCACTCCCTTCCTCCTATGTGACCATCATAGAATTGAGCCCTCCTACCTTTTCCTCTCTTGCCACTAACAAAAGAGCAAAAACAATTTTCTCTAAGGGCAAAAGAAAATCCCCTGAAAAGAGGAAGTGAATTGTCATTGAAAATTCTAGTTCTGAAGATATTGACCTAAAGAGGACCCTACTGTCTGGACTAAAGGAAGGAGATGGTTGCAGAGAATTGCTTCTCAGGATGTTGGTGGCAAGAAAGGTGAGAAATAGATTGCTTTTGATTTTGAAGATGATACTGAGGGGGGTGATTGTGGGAATCTAGATAAGCCTATTGATTAGAACCTGGACGCAGGGAAGGCTAGTGTTAGTGACGAGGTTGGTATTTGCCCTCTGCTGGATTCTCATAATGTGATAGGGGAAAAAGTGGACCCTGCTAAGAGCTGGATAAAGTGGCTCCAGATGAAATGCTATACAAAGTGGATCCTGGTAATATGTTGGGGCCAAATATTGGGGATGAGGTAAAGGAAGGGAATGGTTTGAGTGGGATGGCAGAGAAGATAGACAAGGGAAGGAAAGATGACAAGAAAAAGGGAGAAAAGAAAGGGAAAAAGAGGAGTTGCCAAATTGTTGTAGTTGTACAACAAACTATGAGGGGAAATGAGAATGTTGAGTTGAATGACTAGATGAGGGATGGTGAACTGCAGGCTTTGAAACGTGATGTCCATGAGCTAAGGATGGAGATTAAAGAGATGAATAATAGGTGTGACACCCGGGATAAGCAGATAGCAAGCATCAACAAGTTCTGCATTAGGGTGATGCACGGTTCGACAACGATCCTCTATTTGCTACAGGACAAGGCCCCGAAGAATGAGGATGCTAACAAGTAAGTGTGTAGGAAACTCTTCAAGTTCCTCACAAAAGATTGGGATAATGTCCTTGGGCAAGCAGGGCTTTGCAAGCTAGGTCCTTAGGTCTAGGTTCTTTCTAGTTTTTTGTTTTAATGGTTTTATGGCTACTTTGGACTTACATGATGTACCCCCTAATATTACTTATTTACTACTTTGTTTTTTGAACTCTTTAATTCGGTTTTGATCTTTTTTGTTGCAAATGTGCTTTTGATAGCCCTTGGGCTATGTAAAGGGTTAGCACCTTAGTTATTACTGCTTTTAATATCAAAAACATGTGAAAAAAAATTAGTGGAAAAAGAAAAGCTTATGACTTTGGACTCGTGTTTTCTACTTTCATGCACTTTGCACATTCTATGACATATAATCTTTCCTTTGATTATTTTGAGTAATTTCAATAATTATTTGACAATTTTTTTTTTGGTCTCACATTGCTATAAAATATTTTAATTAGTGTTTTTGGTTAAATTTGATTGTCAATCATTATTTTAATTACTTTGGCAAATTTGAATAATTGTTTGTTGAAACTAACAATTTTTTTTAAAAAAAGTATGTCATCAATTATTGTTTTCATTATTTTGACAAATTACGTTATATTAATATAGAATTGAGAACCATGACAAAGAAATGAGAAAAAAAGGCAAACACTAAAGGAGAATGACTTCAATAATGTAAATTAAAAAACTTTATGAAAATAAGAAATTGAACTTCAAAGTTAAAGATATACCATCTTTTCCAATCAAATTAGATTTTTTTGCATTTGTTGGAGCGACAAAAGAGAATATTTTGGAGAAATAAAGACAATAAATGAAACAACTTCATTCAATTAAGAAATGAAAGCCTAGGGTTGAAGGTGTCACATCCAAGTTGATAGCTAAATTTGATATTGTCATAAATCTTCAAATAATAATTAAATAATTCTAAAGTGAAATAATCAAATGATGATACAATTTTAAATTTAAATTTGTATGTTATGTTTATTTGTCAACTTATTAAAAATAAATAAAATTTACCAAATTATGAACATGTATTAAGTTTGTGATTATCTAATGATATAAAGTTATTGTTAAGAATAGTGTGCAACAAGCTGGAGGACAAACAAGTGATCAAATCAACAATTTAAAAAAAAAAACACAATTATGGTATGTTAAATTAAATGTAAAGTACATGCATTATAGCTTGGTGTCATGTTTCCCTTTTTAGGAAAAAAATGATTAAAAGACCCTCAACCAATTATTTATTTTTCCAAAAGTTAATGGTGTGGTGCAAGATAAATAATCAATAATTTAACTTATTCAAAAAGTAACTTTATGATGTATTCATTAAAAAGACAAGTTCTATTAAAAGAATAGTTAAAAGGATAAACAATGTCTCTACGAGTGGGGTTCAAAAGTAATGTTTAATAAAATAAACATTTTAAACAATTTTTGAAGGGAAAGGGAAAAAAAATGTAAGGAGTTGAGCATAGAAGAAGGTTATCATTTGATGAAATCAAAATATTATTTCAAAGTTTTAGGTAGAAGCATTGTCTCACACTTTTGATCAATAAAATAATTTCTATTGAAATGTTTTCAATTAGAAAGGTTTTGGGAAATAGTTTTGTCCAAAACTATGGTGTATATGTGGCACATAGGATTTTGAGTGAAATACTTTCATCTGAAATGTAAAAAATTAATTTTTTTTAACAAAATTTGAAATATCATCAAATTTACTTGTAATTTTTTTTTCAAATAGGTTTTGATTGAAAGGGTTTCAATTGAAACCCATTCAATCAAAATTATCTATGTGGCTACCTATGTGGTTAGTTTAACCCCTCTTTTGCAAAAAACGTGGAAAAAAATCACCTTTAATTTTGAATTTCTTAAAGTAGAAGAACTTTTGTGAAAATATGAAAATACTCTTTTGTAGGGCTCAAAGTCTAAAATATTGCATGTAGTTTTTATAGTCAAACATGAAGCTTATTATAAATTAAAAAAAATTAAATGTTCAATGTTTTAAAGAAAATATATGCTAAGAAAATGGTGTCTCAACCTTGCAATTACATAAGGTTATTATTGTATGCAGTACATTGTGAATGCAAACTAATAGATTGAAAAGATAAACTAAGCAATTAAAAGACATATTTCAACCACACTCAAGATTAGGATGTTAAGAAGAAAGAAAACTAGATAAACAAAATAAAGCTAATTAAAGTGCAAACTCTATCTTCCTCCTTTGATTTGATTGTCCCTTGATTTGATGTGTGCTTGCTATATTGTATGTACTTGATTATGTTCCATGATAGTGAATGCATGATGGATTAAGATAAAATGAGATGCAAATATGGTTGCTAAATGGATGTGAATATGCAAAATGTGCGTGAGAATTTCTACATTATGAGGATATGAAAATGAAAGTGGATGGATTTTGAAAGAAAATTAGGGGTTTAAATAGGCTTGAATGAGAGATGGAGGGGCATGAGGAAGAATACATGTGGCACTGAGAAGAGCAAGTGCAATGGATGAGAATGACGTGTCCTTGAGGACATATGTCATTGGAAAGAATGACGTGTCCTTGAGTACACATGCCCATTTGGGAGCGAGACACCCAAATTGGAAGCTTATATTCCAAAAGAGATTACAAAAGAGGGAAATTCTCATGTTTTAGGATATTTGTGACATTTTCTCAAATTTTAAGAAACTTCCCCAAATTCAAAAACATTTTCCCCAAATTTTAGGAAATTTTGGATATTTTTGGAATGTGCACACATATGGTGAGGGCAACAGATAAGATTGATTAAATCCTATGGTTAGCTAGATGAGTTAGGCTAGAGGAAGGGTTATATGGGGGGTTAAAGTTAGGGGACATGTGGGGGAATTGAATTAATTAATTAATTCAATGAGAGAATTTGAGAGGAAAAAGTCAACATGAATTAAATAATCAAATTGCAAATTTGACATATTTAATGGAAGAAGGGGGCAAATCCAATTAATTAATTACTTCATAATTATCAATTAATTAATTAGGGGGGACTATAGCATAATTAATCAAATTAATTAGCTAGAAGGAAGGAACATTAATTAATTAAAAAATGCATAGTTACTCAATTAAAGTTGTTTAGGATAAGCTAAATTCAATTAATTAAATTAGTCAAATTTAGGTGTCTACATTTTGCCTCTCTTCATGATGGCACTAGAATAACGTCAGTGCGAACACAATAAGACACCAATGATTCAAAGAATAGGGAGTGAGAAAAATGCCTCGGGCAGACGAAGGAATAGAGGAATGAATGCAAATGCAATGAGTGATATGCATGAAATGATCATGGAGCGTGAGCACCCTTGGAAATGGTTTAGCATGCAACACACACTTATTTTGATTTAGCATTGTATATGATGCACCAGGGTACATGGAACCAAGGTGATTTTCACAACCAATACATGGAATGACGCAACAAACAAACACAAAAAATGTTAGTCTAGCACCACACAAAGTTACAAAGAACTTTGTGGGAAATGATGCTTGAAAAAAACCACAAGCAGAAGATATGCCCCAGTGTAACATGAGATAAATGAGACCTCACGAGGGTACAACAAGGGACACATCAGGAACAAAAACGCCAAGCAAAACAAAAATAAACAAGATCATCACCCTTGGTTTTGTTATTCCTAGCACATCATAATATAAAGGATCGCGACGACCAAGAGGAAACAAAACAAAGGAGCTCAAAAAGATAAACAAATATTAAAAAAGAACAAAAACCAACATGAGTACCTCAAATACCTTTTGCCAAAAAGGATGACCAACATATGGGATTTGATATTATCTGACTAGAGGAAGGATATATCCTGTGCAAACTGATGATTAAATGTGGGATTGATGAGACTGGATGACAAAAGATACCTGATATGACCACGATGACAAAGATGCTTAAAGATAATTGTTGAAGAACTAGTTGATGGGATACAATGTTGATGACACATGACTGACTAACGCAAAGGACGAGACCTAGGGATGCATATGCACAAGTGAACCTAGATGGAAATACACAACCAACACTATGTACAAGACATTATTTAGAAGATGCACACGAGATATGGATGATGGATGAAGAACCAGGGACAAACATGATGTTGTCCCAGTCAAGATGAAAAGCCACAATGGATTGATGATTGATGGGGTGTTGTTGATGTGAGAATGATGTATCCCAAAACAACACAAGGATTGGGAAGGATGCATGCCTATGATGATGATTGGATTGTGATCAAGGCTTGCAACAAGGATGGGAACAAGACCATGGATGTGATTGGATGATTTGATTAGTGTTTTCTTTTGGATAGCTAAAGGAGATGGAAATGATTTGCATGAAATGGTGGATTGCAAGGAGTAAATGGACTAATTGGATGGATGGCATTGGTTTGCATGGGGGTATCCTAGAGATAGATACTAATGACAAGGGACCTAAGAAGTGATAGGATGATATGATGGGAAGGATTACAAAATGGAGGATAAGATGAAAAAGCTTTGGAGATGGAAGCATTATGGATGTGGCTAGGGGATGAAAGGATGAGGGAAAAAGGGATGAAGGTAGATGAGGATTGGGAGAGGATTAAGTTATGGATGAAGGGATGGAGGAACTAGGAAATAAGGATTGGTGGATGGATGGATTAGTAAATCGACGGTGGTTGTGATAGGGTCTCTAGGGACTATGTTACAAAGGAATAAAATGCCCCTTTTAGGACATTTCATATGTAACGAGGCACATGTAGGGATATGATAGGAGGAATGATAGGATTATAGGAAGTTGAGGGAAGTGGATGGAAGATAGGGTGATGGGTGGATAAGGACTATGAAGGTATGCAAAAGGATTTCATGGAAGGGAGAAAAGGTTGGTGAATAGGAAGGATAATGGAGGAAAAATTTTGATGGAGAAATGGATGCTAAGAGGTGTCCAAAGAATGTATAAATGATGGCCTTTTCTTTTTATCAAGATCCAAGAAGGATGGAGGAAGTGAAATGGATAGGATATGTTGGGTATAGTAAGTAGTTGATATGGAGGAGAAAATGGAGAGTGGATTTGCCAAAGGATGAGGAGCTATCCATATCGTCGTACACTTGTTTGACAACCTCCTCAGGTATGTCTTCAATATCAACTTAAATGTTTTTATTCTTTTCAAAAGTGCCTGCCAAAGTTGAGGCTTCATGTGAAGAATGTCCAAAATCAAGCCCTTGATGATGAACATTAGGAACTAACTCAATAGTTCTTCTAATTCCATGTTCTTCTTGTCCTAATCCTTCGCCTTGGTAATATCATTTCTTGGTAGTCCACTTGTGAGGTAGTGGATATTTTGCTTTGAAGTGATTAAGGCGGGTATCATTGACTACAACATCTATGAAAAGCCACTGATTGATATCTCCTTCTATGAGTTCATGATTAAGTTCTCCATGAGATTGAAATGTAGTAGAATCACACATTCTGAGCATAGTTTATTTCTTCTTCTACTCTTTGGTAGGTTTCCAATGAGTATGAGGGTCTAGAGGTAATGTACCCACTGCAAGGGTTCCTTGTAAAGAATATTCACCATAACCAACATTGTTGATCTTGAGTTGGGAAAAGGTAGATGAAATGAAAGTTTTTTCCTTAGCAGCAGTATGGAACTAGGATCAACATATGAGGATGTTGGATTAACTTGAGGGATTTTGACGTTGATACTTGGGAAATGATGGGAATATGAGGAAGATTCTTAAGGAGAACAATAGTTTCAAATGGTTGAGTTTCACCTCAAATAGTAATTTCACAACCTTGAAATGGAAATTTTAAACATTGGTGGTTAGTGAATGACACAACCTACATGGCATGAATCCATGGGTGACCAAGAAGGATGTTGAATGGAACATCAAGATCAACTACGTGGCAAAGAGTATCCTGTGTTACTAGAACCACCTGAATTGGAAGATTAATCATTCCCACTGAGCTTCTCTTTGCATTATCATATGCTTTGATAGTGATACAGTGGTTATGCAAATCCATGATAGTAAACCCTACTTGTGTAACAAATTTCAATGTACAAAGATTTAGGGCATAACCATTATCAATCATAAATCACTTTACTTTGTAGTGCTTGATAATGGCTTCTATAGTAATCAAATGAATATGATTGGGATCAGGAACCATGGCATCAGATTGGGTGAAACAGAGATGGTATGCAGCAAATAAATGTGTTACAAAATATTGGAATTGCATTGGATCTATATTGCTAGGTACATGAGTTTCTTGCAATGCATGATTAAGAATATCTTAGTGAGTAGGTGAAGCTTTCAACAAATCTAAAATGGAGATCTGTGTAGGGGTCTTCCCTAAGTTCTTAAAAATGTTGTATTGTGTTGACACAAACACTTGAGGTGGAGTTCCAAGAACTGTCATGCAAGCTCTTCTCGTAGTTATGGCACATTGAGTATCCAATCCTTTGATGTGAATCACATTGATATTCTCTTCTACCTAAGTAATGCAACCTACTGTAGGACCATAATTTTATGGGACTTTTTTATAGTTAATGTTATTGGTTATGTAGGGGAGGAAATTTGTCACCTCCAAGATGATGAATCCTTTGACGTGATATCCAATTCTTTGACATGAATCATATTGATATTCTCTTCTACCTAAGTAATGCAACCTACTGTAGGACCATAATTTTATGTGACTTTTTTATAGTTAATTTTATTGGTTATGTAGGGGAGGAAATTTGTCACCTCCAAGATGATGAATCTCGGAGGACAAACCAATCCGCCGCTACTTCACTCCAACTGGCACTAAGGTGAGCCAGGGAATAAAAATGAGAAGCTAAGCTAATAGACTGCAGATGAGACTCCCAGATGATTTTGTTGAGTCCTTGTCCTCGGGATGAATGTGTAGATATTGAACACCAGAGCGGAATTGGGACATCGGTGCGGATCTAGGACACTAGCGCGGTGCACTGTCGGCCAATATGGATAGAACATAGAAATTGTACAGGGGTAGCAAATATAATTATACTATTAAATAACATGGAAAAACAATAAGATAAACTAATTGTATGCCAAGAAGTGTGGAATCCTGCAAATGAGAAACAATTCAAGCACACTAATGAAACATTATATTAGAGGTTAGAATCATAAACAAGTTAGTGAAATAAAATCTCTAAAGCCATATCATTGTTCTTTATCTCCAAGGATCCTTCAAATCAAGGTGGCTCTCAACTTGGAAGAGCACTTGATCTCTAGGATGACTACCTAAAGAATGAGGGATATGTGATCAAAGATGTAAATGCTATGCAAATAAGATCTTAGTGAATTAATTTGATATAAAACTTGAAAATGATATGGTGCAAGATGATGAGATTGATATGAATCTAAACTAGCATGAAAATGATATTAAGATGAAGCCAATATGATATGTTATCCTAACATGATGATTCTATGATAATACTAAGATATGATAAAGAAGCTAACATGCTATGAAAATGTGATTGTTATCTAAAAATGATTAAGCTTATGAGAGAGGCAAATGCAAAATTCTTGATAACCTAGATGCATAAAAACTTGGATATTGATAATGAAGGAACTAGTCCTATTTATAGAGGAAATAGGCAAATGGATGGTTAAGATTGAGAAATATTAACAAGGGCTAGGATTGAAAGCTATTCAATCCATGTTTACAATTTTCACCAATGAAATGGTGACAATTGTCAACAAGAGGTGGCTTGAGAGGGGATGTAAGAGGCATTAAATGCATGAGAAGACATGAGGGTCACCCTATGAGGGTGTGGTTAGGGCTAGGTTAGGGTTAACCAGTGGATAAAGCTTTTACCCAAAGGGTAAACTCTTGTGCAAGGGTTAATAGGATAACTAGGGTCAAAACAATAAGTACTTGATGAGACCCATGGGTTAGATGAGGGTTAAGGTAAGGAGAAAGTTTCTAACCATGGGTTGAGGTTGGATTAACTATTAATGATTAGGAAGACTTTGAGGGTTAACTTGTTGAAGACATAAAGCCTTTAATGCATTTCAAAGACTTTGAGGAAAATTTGAGAAGTGACTTCTCTTAAGGAATGCACAAATGTTTAAGAGATGGATTAGGCTAACTAGGATGTTTAGAAGAATCTAGAAGAATCTAGGAGAGGATTAATCATTAATTTAGGAGAATTCAAGTGGGAGGTAATTTTGGATTTTATTTTTGAAATAAAGTGATTTATTCCAAAAGGTGGGTGACAACTTGCAACTTAGGAGATATTTAAATAAAATTTGATTTATTTAAATTAGAAGGGAATTTTTAATTAAATGTGAATTTAGTTAAAGGGAAAAAGGATGATTTAATTAAATAAAGGTGATTTATTCAATTAATGGGTTGGATGTGGCTAAATGAATAAAATAAAATAAATTGAATAATTTATTTAATCAAATAGAGGAATGTGGAGGAATTAATTAAATATAATTTAATTCATAGGGGAAAGTGATTTAATGGAAATTAAATAAATAATAAATATTTTTTTAACTAGATGGTAAGATTTATACATCTACATTTTGCCCCTCTTTGAAGTGATATGTGTGCACACGTTAGTTCAAATAAAAATCGCTTGATATGTCACTCAAGATTTTTGATTTTGATGTTGTTGCCAACAATTTTGATATGATGCCCCAGATATGAATATTGATACTTGATATGAAGTCGATATGATGATGATGCCCCCTCGGGAGATCATTCGTGCATTAAAGACATGAATGATCTCTCGAAAGAAGAATAATATTATATGAATGATAGAAGAGTGGATAGTTGATGACATGCATGAGTTTGATTGGATTGATAAGATTGATCAGATTGATTGGATTGATAAGATTGATTGGAACGACATCAAGCCTGGTTTCAGGAATGACATCTCTTGTATAAGACAAAGATGATCAAAATGTATGGTTTCAGGAACGATATATCATGTATAAGACATGATCAAAACGTCTAGTTTCAAGAAAGATACATCATGTATAAGACATGATAGATGAGAGAATGTCTGGTTTCAGGAAAGATACATCCTGTATAAGACATGATAGATGATAGAACGTCTGGTTTCAAGAAAGATACATCCTATATAAGACATGATAGATGATAGTTGGATGAATGATGAATAAATGAAAGTGAAGAATGATCTCATGATGATGTGATAGATATGCATATGATGGATGTAATGATGAATGTGACTAAATGATGATGATGATATGCAACTAAATGCCATGATTAAATGATATGCAAATAAATGCAATGATATGCAACTAAATGTATTTGTAGTCATCTTGTCGATCAAATTTGTTGTGCTCCTTTTATCATCATTGAGCCTTTGATATGTTGAAAGTTGATACAAGCATCATGGTATAATTGAACCATGATGACCTGAGTATAACTTACATGGATTTTGATATTGCAAGATGACACAAGTGTCGAGGTATAACTAAACCAAGATGACCTGAGTGTTGCTTACATAAACAGACAAGAGTTAACCTATGTCCTATGCAAATATGAAATGTCCTCAGTGATATGTTACCTGATCACGTCTTGAGACAAGCTTACATAGTAATATGGCTTTACTCACAAACAATAGACATAAAAAAATAATTCTCCTTCCTCACGTCTCTAGTTTCAAGACATCCTTGAGTTTCTCAGGAGATACGATAACAAAAATAAATAAAAAACACCCATAAGTGAACATGCATGCTATCCTTGTATTGTGTCAGATAAAACATCTTGCAAGTAGATTTTAGTTTAGTATGTTCAGTTCCTGGTTTTGGTTTCTACCAATGATAGTTCTAATCTTTGTTTTTGTTCAAAATGTATTTGTTTTGATGGTTATCTGCTTTGTTTAAATCCCTTAAAAGGTGAGATGCCCCCAGTTGTAGTCAAGATTTTTCCGCTAGCTATGGGCACTTCTTTCCATATGGATATATACATTGATCACCAAGCCATGGTGAGATGTGATACTGATAAATGTGATGCAGGAGCACCAGAGTAGTTCAAACCGGTTGGAGCCATTTGTAGTAGAGTTCCTTGGAGATTGTTGCATTTCTTCATGTTTGAGAGTTTAGTGTAGTGGATTGGATTTATCACCTTGAGTTTGTTATCTTTATCATATTCAAGATTCATGGCATTTGGATTTGATTCCGATGAGATATCGATTTTGATATTGGCCCCGTTGTTGGTATGTTCTTACCAGTTGGTCTTGTAGTGAGTAAAGCAAAGCTGAATCGGGTTGTGGGTGGTTTCCATAACTTATGGATCATTGAGAGATGTTATTTTGGGCCTTGGCCAATGTTTCCAGAGGACCATGTGAAGTTTTATGCATTTTAAAGATGTTCTTGGTGATTTGGGAAGACATGTTATTGTTTACACGTTTCATCATGAACTGGTTGGCCTTTGGTTGACTTGATCGAGTTATTATCAATTGTGGATGGTATAAAGGAAATATTTGACAATCATTTTAGGGGACAAAGGTCCGAGGAAGAAGAGATCAGGAGCGAAGATGTAGTTTTCAGAGAGATTTTGGTCCGGGGGGGACTGAAGTCCGGAAGGATTAAGGTCCAGATCAATGTAGACTGTTATTGGAGGCCTATTTGTCGAGCAGAAGATTTGCGGATATTAGATTTGTGTTGTAAGTATTGTTTTGTAATCCTAGGCTATGGTCCAACATGTGTAGCCGTTGAAGGCATATGTAATTCATTAAATGATTGTAATGATTGATTTATCTAGTTACCGGTTATATCATGTGTTACTTCTATCGGTTAGGGTTGCTCTTTATCTGTTTACCGGTTATATCTTGTGTTGTGTTACCAGTTGCCGGTATCTTGCATGGTGTTTTGTGTTATAGGCTGAAAGGTGGGGATGTCCTTAATTGGATCTCCCTACCTTGACTGCGTCAAACTGTTTGGATAATCAAGGACAATGACTACGCTAAGTGTGTCCAAGATTGAGCTACATTAAAAAGCTTTGTGAATCTTTGTCGATGGCTTAGATTAGATGGATGCAAAAGATATGATACATGTACCAATAGATAAGAGAGCCGATATATCAAAAATAGCACCTGTTGCCAGGTTTTCACCACTTGTTTTTATTGTTGTTTTTTTTTTGTCTTTTTCTTGATTTTTTAAATTTTTTTTTTTTTTTTTTCCAATTTTTTTTCTTATCCGTGCATTGGATAACTTGGGTATAGAAATTTTTGAGATACACACTGTTGATAGGTTCATCGAATAGGTCCCCTTTTGATGTAGATAACTAATATGCCCCCAATCTTTAAGCGGATATGATGACAAAAGGACCTAGCCAATTTGGTTCAAACTTACCCTTCTTTTCTCGATCTTGTTGATCGTGGGGATTTTCCTTTAGTACCAAATCATCGATTTGAAATGCTCTTGGTTTTACCTTGTGATTGTAGCTCTAGCACATGTGTTGCTAATATGATTTGACGTGATCAAAAGCACATTGTCGGTGCTCATCCAACAACTCCAACTCTTGCAATCTATTTACCCAATATTCCTTATCTGGAATGAGTCCCTTTAGTGATACTCTGAGTGATGGAATCTCAACTTCAATAGGTAGAATAACCTCTAATCCATACACAAGTGAGTATGGTGTTTCTCATGTAGGTGTGCAGATGCTAGTTTTGTAGGCCAATAATGTCGGGTTGAGTTGAACATGCCAATCATGACCAGCCTCGTTCACTGTCTTCTTGAGGATTTTCAAGATGGTTTTGTTTGAGGCCTCTTCTTGGTGATTCCTTGTGAATAATATGGTGTGGAGAAAGGATGTTGGATATGGAATCATTCTCACCATTCTTTTACATCTTGATTCTTGAAAGGTCTTCTATTATCTGTGATAATAGAACTATTGGCATATGCACACTCCAATGAGACATTATATGTGATTGAAGGTTTTGTCATTGATGACAACCTTGCAATCTTATGGCACCAAGAAAGACATTATACCGGCATCAACAAATCACACTCTAGACCGACACCGACACAGAAGAAAAGAAGTATACCGACACAAAAGAAATGAAGTATACCGGCACAGAGGCCGACAGGATTTTTGTTATACAATATTTTGTTTATTATTGTAAGCCGACTTGGAAAATTGTAAAATGACTCTTATATATAAAGGAGATCATTGTAGACATTTGATATAGTGAGGTAGGAGCATAAAAGAAAATATTAGGTGGATCTAATGTGCGAAATATAGGTCAAGGGATATATGTAAAGAATAGAGCAGGAACCAGTACTGAATCTGGCATTGAAGATGCTATTGTAAAGTAGTACAAGTTATTGGATTTGTATAATCCTTATTGTAAGTTAGTGTGACTTCCCATTGAGCAGTGAGCTCTAGGCAGTTGGCCTTCCTGCATGTGCAGGCCCCTATTGTAAGTAATATTCTCTTATTGGCCACTAAGTGAATATTGTGGGTCACAAATCCCACCGAGGTTTTTCCCACACCGGGTTTCCTCATTAAAATCTTGTGTTATGGTGTGCTTTTCATGTGGATGTTCTTGATTCTATTTATTGCATTATTTCTTGCATATCGGTACACTGTTATATTATGTGCTGTATGTTTTAAGTTAAGAAATTCTAATTACCGGTTAGATACTGATTCACCCCCCCCTCTCAGTATCTGTGGGACCCCTAACAAGAACTAGGAATGTCATACCGACAAATGAGATAATTCAAGATAAAAGAGGAGATTTGCTTGCTGGTAATAGTAGTTAATGGGACGACCTCTATCCACTTTGTAAAATACTCACTGGTCATGATGATAAACTTATGTCCATTTGATGAGGAAAGATGAATCTTGTCCACTAGGTCGAGTCCCCATTGACATAATGACCATGATGTAGTGAACGGTTGCAGCTCTTGAGCTGGTGCATGTATAAGATTGCCACGAATTTGGAATTTTGGACATTTACTGGCAAACTAATATGATTCCTTTTCCATGGTCGGCCAATAATAGCCCATCCTTAGAAGTTTCTTGGCAAGAGTAGGACCACTTGAATGTGTGTCACAAATACCTTCGTGAAGTTCATGCAAGGTGGTTTCAGATTCGTTATGATCAAGACACCGAAGAAGAGTACCATCGAGACCTCAACGGTAAAGTGTATCAATGGTTAGGGTATAACGAGTTGCTTGGTGAATAAAGCTACGTTTTTGGTTTCGGGATAGATCTAGTGGAAGGATATTGTCTTGTAGGTAAGTGTAGATCATTCCATAGAGGGTTGAGTCAGAACCAACTATGTGGCATATGACTTGGGATTCAAAATTGTCAGAGGCGGGGGAAAACAACTATTCCACTAGGAAATCATAATGATTCTGTTTGTCTGGTATTTGCAGGAGTGAGGCAATGGTTTCCATGGCGTCTGTAGCTTTGTTGTCCAGCCTTGGAATGTGTTCAAATTTGATGTCCACAAAGTATTTTTTGAAGTCATCCACCATGTGCTTGTAGGGCATCAACTTATTTGTCTGATAATCACCATTAAATTGATTAATGATCAATTGTGAGTCTCCAAAGACTTTTAACTCTGTGATCTTCCATTCTACAGCTATCTTGATGCATGTTACTAGAGCTTCGTACTCAACAATGTTTGTGCAAGGAAACATCAATCTGTAATATTTAGGAAGTGTGTCTTTTTGGAGTGATGAATAGGATGCCGGTTCCTGATCCATGTTGTGTGTATGATCTGTCAAAGTACAAGACCCATGGTTTTGTCAATATTGTGAAAATATCTGTATCTGGAAATTCCACATGGATTGGACGATTATCTTGTAATGGTGCTTCTTCTAGTTGATCTGTGATGGCTTGACCTTTTATTTCTCTTTTTTCTGTGTAGTTAATGTCAAACTCACTTAGAGTCATCACCCATTTAGATAACCTTCCTTTGAAAGTGGCTTTTCTGAGTAGATATTTGAATGGGTTGATCTTTGCTACCAACTTGATTGTGTGAGCTAGCATATAGTGTCTAAACTTTTGAGAAGTGAATACCACAACCAATAAAGCTTTTTCAATGAATGTGTAGTTGAGATTGTATCCATTCAATGTCCCGCTGATGTAGTATATTTCTCTTTCCTTGCTTGTTGAATCCTCTTGTGCTAATAATGCTCCTAGAGATACCTCTGTAGCTGATAAGTAAAGAATGAGAGGTTTTCCTGCAATTGGTAGTACCGAGATAGGTGGATTCATTAGACATTGCTTGAGTATGTGGAATGATTTTGCACATCGATCTTCCCATCTAAAAGGGACATTCTTGTGGAGTAGATAAGTAAACGGAAGGCACTTGTCAGCTAGTTGAGAAATGAATCTTCTTATGGATTGTAGTCATCCTTGTAGAGATCTTAATGAATTGATATTTCTAGGAGGTGGAATCTCCATGATGGCTTGTACCTTTTTGGGGTCCACTTTGATTCTTTTTTCAGAGACTATGTATCCCTTACACTGAAGACACACTTTTTAGGATTCAGTCATACATTGAATTGGTCTAGCCTCTAAAAGATTTTGTCTAGAATTTCCAACTGTCCTTCTCTTGTCAATGATTTTCCTAATAGGTCATCTACATAGTCCTCCATGAATGTGTGCATCATATCATGAAAGATGGTGGTCATTGCTCGTTGATAGATCATTCCTACATTCTTTAAGCTGAAAGGCATGACATTCTAGCAGTAAGTACCCCATGCACATGTAAATGTTGTTTTATCTTGGTCTTCTGGTGCTATTTTGATCTGATTATAGCTCGAGAAACCGTCCATAAGTGATAACATAACATGTCATGTTGTTAGATCTACAATTGTGTCAATGTTGGGTAAAGGAAAGTCATCCTCCAGACAAGCCTTGTTGAGATCCCTGAAGTTTGTACAATTTCTGATGATTTTATTTGGTTTGGATATAGGTACAATGTTAGAGATCCATTCCACATAATCTATAGGTCGGATGAAATCTACATCAAGTAACTTTTTTGGTTCTGCTTTAACCAATAGGGCGACATGTGGGTTCATTTTTCTTAGTTTCTGCTTAACTGGCTTAGCTCCTAGAGCTATAGAAAAGTGATGCATGATCAAATCTGGATCTACCCCTAGCATATCTGCATAATACCAAGCAAAATTGATTTGCTTTTATTTGAAAAATTATGTGAAGTCGGGTCTTTGTTGTTCTATTAATGACTCTACCAGGTGTATGGTCTTTTCTACCGCTTCAACGTTGATGTTGTTTGATTGAGTTGGTTGAATCAAAATTGGTGATCTTTCCTGATAATGTTCAGGAAGAGTGTCAAGTCTGTCATCTTTTGGTGCCTCATAGAGGTTTTCACCATTGTATACGTCCTTTATTTTTACTTTTTAATGATCTAGTACTGCCATCAAATGGTTTTCACCATTAGATAAATTTTTTATTTTATTCATTTTGTGACTAAGAGACTTGTCACTCTCCTGATTGAGAACTTCATTATGAGATTCGCTGGTGGAACATGTTTCTGGGTTTACGAAACAAAGGTATTGGACAATAGTGTCATCATCTGGGAAGATATGTATGTTGAGTTGTTCAGGTTGTTCCCAGTCTACGAGTTCAGAATGTATGAGGGGTGAGGAATCATTAGGTGGATTTAGATCAACAACTGTAAGGGTCATAATATAAATGTTATAAATTTGTCAGTAGTATGAGTAAGGTCTATGATGGTACTCTCTTTGGTATTGCCTATTTTGTAGTGACGTTGCTTGTTCTTGTTGGCTTTGTATATATGTTGTGGTCCAAATTCCAATGATCTAGTCCATGAGCCTTGTCCTTCATAGGCATGGGTGTATATGTGTGGATTATATCTACCTCAATTTCCTCATTCGCATCAAAGAAAGTATTCCATTCATATTCATGTGAGTCCACTTTAGAATCACTCTCTAGGACTCTATTGTTGTATGTGATATGGATATCATCTTGTGAGAAGGGTTTAAATTTTGGTATAGTTCTTGCTTCTATTTTTGGACTTTCTTGCATTCCATTTGAATTTGGTTCTGTACTAGGCTGCAATCTATGGATTTGTTTGTGAGAAGCCTCCTCTCTTTGTATGACAAGATCTTCTTATTGTTTCTCATATTCCTCTTGTGTTTGCAGAATGCCTCATTAGTTTCTTGTTGTCATGTTGATTCCTATTTCTTTTGTTGTTGCTTTGTGGTTTCTTTTTGTCGATCTTGGTGATCAGGTTGATGTTGATGATGTCCATATCCTAGTCAAGATTTATCCTTGGCAAGTTGTGAGTGGGGTTGAATTGCTTCTATAATACCTTCTTTCCATTTGCCGATATGACCATTTCCCGAATATCCCATCCTTTGCATGATTCTAAATCTGTCGCCATATTGCTCTGTAGGGAGATTGACACTTAACATTGCTGCTTGTGTGTCCTCATCATCCTTGTATAACCAGTTCAATACATGCTTGTCTTCTATTTCATCTGCTAGTGTTCCTGCTTGAATGAACATACCATCAAACATTTTGATAGGTTATGAAGATCATTGTTTTGAAGTTGATGGTTGTCCATGAGACTTTGGCAAAATTGGCAATTTTGATAAACATGAGGATGGTTCAAAAGGGTATTCTCCCATGCCTTTGTCCTTCAACTTACTTTTCTCAAAATCTATAGATAGAGATTTGAAGCGATCCTTACTGTTTGATGATGTGGAAGTTGTTGGCATTCTACACTCTTATGAGAATAGTTGATGTTTTCATTGATGGCAACCATCTACAACCAACTGGCAAGTCACCGACAATTGGTTTCTACATGCCTGACATCACAAACTTCATACACCAGCTGACACCAACACCGATAGGCACTTCACCTACATTCAGATTACATCGACAACAAAGCATATCGACACTCCAACCGACATGGGATAAAGTTTTGTTTATATGAATTGTTTTGTAATGTAATTATCTTTTGTAAGCCGACATGGTATATTGTACAAGACTCATATATGTATGAGATCTTATAGGTCATTTTGATATGAATGAGAGAGATATAGGAGTTGTCTGGTATAGGTGTGATGAGACAATTTTGTATAAGGTGATATAGTTGACAACGAAGGTCTTGGTTATTGACTGAGCTTAAACCGATACTGAACCTAGCATAAGAGATGTTGTTTTGAGAAGTACATTGTATTGTATTTGATAATCCATTTTGTAGTTAGTGTGACTCTTTTTTGAGCAGTGAGCTCTAGGTTGTTGGCCTCCTTGCATGTGCAGGCCACTCATTGTAAGTAGTATTTATTCATTGGCTAGTGAGTAAATATTGTGGTTCACAAATCCCATTGAGGTTTTTCCCACATTGGGTTTCCTCATTAAATATCTTGTGTTATGGTGTGTTTCTATGTTGTCTCTATTATTTCTGTTTATTGCATTAATTCTCATTTACCGGTACACTATTTTGGGATGCAAAGTTATAAATAAGTTTAAATATTTTGCTAATCGGTTAGACACTGATTCATCCCCCCCTCTCAATGTCTTTGGGACTGTCATTGAATCTAACAATTGGTATCAGAGCCTAGTCCTCTATTTTCAAAAGCCTAACAACTTGAGGAAGATTCTGACACTGGTACAGATGGAGAACTTAAGAAAATAGTTAGAAGGAGCTCTTGAAGATTTTGATGCAAAAAAATTGAAGAATATCAAACTTGAAGATGATCTGAGGATTGCATGGGAATTCATTAAAGGACTTCAGGAGAACTTTTCTATAGCAAAAAATAAAAGAAAATAACTTCATGAGAAGATGCAGAATGATGATGATGATGAAAAAGAAACTCTTAGAGACATTGCAAATAAGTTGAGACGAGAGAACAATAATATGAAGAATGAAATGCAAGATATGACTATGAGGTTATGTAAGGATATTGAAGACATGAGAAGAATGAAGAAGACTTGACTAGGAGACTTAATGATGCTGGAAATGAAAATACGAGACTTGGTCATGAAAATGATATGTTAAAGACAGATCTGATTCACATGCAACATGATAAAGTTGAGCTTGTGAGACAAGTTGGAATTTTGGAAAATGAGTTGGTTACTGCAAATAAACACAAAGACAAATTCAAGAAAAGTTTAGAAGAACTTGATGACATGCTTAAAAACAAAATCCTGATGGAGATACTAATGGACTTGGATTTGAACATGGAGAAAGTTCTGGTATTGCAAACAATCAAGATGAAAACAAACTGATAAGACAACCTAATGATTATAAATTTAATGGGAAATGTTTTCAGTGTAACAAATATGGTCATAGAGAAAATCAGTGTAGATTTAGAAATAATCAGTACACAAACTCACCCACTGGTCAATGTTCCAAATGAAACAAAGTTGGTCATAATTCAGAAAACTGTAGAATGAATGTGAAATGCTATGTTTGTGGAAGATTTGGGCATTTATCTAATCAATGCAGATCACAAACCGGTCAAGGATATGGAAAGGCTATTCAGAGGAATAATGTAACTTGTTATGCATGCAACAAGATTGGACATATTGCTAAATTCTGTAGAAGCAAGAATGCACCAACAAACAACAAAGGATCTAGTTTGAAGGGCAAAGAAAAGGTAGATGAAGTAAAGCAAGAATTTTCAAAACAATGGATTAAGAAGAGTGATCAGAGAACTGATGAAACTATATCTTCACCAATAGAATGGAGTAATTATCCACCGATAAGAGATTCTTCATCTGACTAAGGAATAATCCTTAGAGGGTATTGCAACAAGTTGAAGATCATGCATTCTACCCTCGGTTGATGGTGAGAAGATACATTTCTTCTTTACCGGTGGATGTGTTAAGTTTTCACTTAACCGACAAGCATTTAATGCAGTTTTAAAGAACTTTTTGGCTATAAAGCACCAGGAAACCCTCATTTCAAACTCACTGAGTAGTCAAATGATTAGAGAGTGCGAAATTGAGCAAGGCATTCTAAGGCGAAGCTACAAAGTGATTTTCAAGCATTCAAAATTTCTATTTAGAGGCATTTATCTTTGAAATGGCTTCCTCATCTTCTATTCTAGAGTTTATTTTGAACCCTACCATTGTGGAAAATGTTAAACTCCCTAGACTCATATTCAAGATTATCCTCGTGATTGTGAAACAACATGATTATGTAGGATCTTTTTCAAAAATTCCTAAGGGTGTAGCATTTGCAGAAGACCCTAGAATTTACATAAATTGCAACATAGAAAACCTAGGGATTGAGGTGTTGAAGAAAATGTTTAATAAGGTCATTTCTAATGAAAACGGAGTAATCAAACCCGAAAATAAGATTGTGGAAACTTTAGGTTTTGTAGAGATTCTGAACATTTCTGAATTTCCTAAGGAAGTTGTCAGACTTGTATTAAGTAGAGTCCATGGAGAATTCATGTGGTTAGAGTCAGTTTGCAAGATAACCAAGGATGCAATTAAGGCAGTTATTGGTTTACCTTCAACCGGTAGCAGGCCTGATAAAACCAAGAAGATACCTAGTAGAGGAGTGATGGATTTAACCAGAGCAACATCTGATAACAAGTCACTTAGAGTGAATTATGTTAAGGACATAAATGTAAGATATGTGAGTATGGTACTAGGTTACAAAGCTACTCATGCAAATAGACTAAATTCTATTTCTATTCTATGTATTCACAGTGCATATGAGATGGTAAACAATAATGTTAAGATTGATGTGCGTGAATGGCTTAAGGATGAACTAATTGTCAACTTGAAGAAGATTAAGCGACAAAAGAAAGGTACTTTCCATTTTGGAAACCTTCTGGTATGTCTGATGCTGTACTTTACCAAGGAGATACCCGACATAGGTCACAAGGATTTTGGTTATGACATTCTGGTAGGAAGACAGATACAAAATGCTTTCACCGGTATGGGCACTGACAATATTAAGAACATTATATACTATTTCAAAACATTCCAATCTAAGATGAGAGAAAGAGAGAGACTACCACAGAGCATAGTTGATAAATATGACAAGGAAATCTATTTTGTGATTAAGAGAGATGAAACTTGGATGGAAGCAACAACACCTAGAACTATTTGGGTTATGGAGATGGGATATGAAGTTAATCTACATGTTCTAGAAACTTATGCTAAAGCTCTACTTGATGCACCAAGAGAGCCTTCTGAGGAATTCTTTGGACTAAGAGAAGAGAAAAATTTATGAGAGATGCCTCAAATGAAGTAAAGGAAATCAAAGAAAATGTCATGAACATCAGTGGTATATCGGCAAGTGAACTTGAAGGACTACAACCTAAAGCACATGTTTCACCAGTTGTAACATCTTCTGACATTGATAGTGGTAAGGCTACTGAGTTCAAAAGAGTAGAAAGGAAGAGAAAAACCTCACCGGTACCCTCTCCTTCACCTAAGAAAACCAGGACACTAAGGAAGAAACAACCAGCAGTTAGGGAACCAAAGAAGAAACTTACTCCTAAGAAGAAACAAACATCGATTACCTCGACATTGAATGATCTACTGAATGAGATAACAGAGGAAGGAAATTTGTCTAATGTAAGCAAATGGTATAATACATCAAATGATACTGGCAGAAACACCATTGAGGAAAGCATTGTTTTACACTTGGGTATATACAAGAAAGTTTTGATAGAAGTGATTGACGAGGTACCAAATGATCTATACATGAGATTAGAAGGAAAAAGGCTATTAGTGATGGAATTGGATAAGAAATTGAAAGTTGAAGCACTCTTGGCTATTCACCTAGTAAACTCCAAGGAAGAAATAGTTGAACTTATTTATGAAGCTAACTGATCTATATTTGTTAGTGGACACCAACAAGTAAGCCTGATGGATGGAAGAGTTAAGGAGATTGCAGATGAGACTGCAGATAAATGGGATACATTCTTTGTAGAAAAAGAAAAATAAGAGGAAAATAGAAGACTTAAAAAGACATTCAAAGTATATTAGAAAGACAAGGACAAGGGTAAAGGCAAATTTGGTGGTATTCCAAACATAAAGGTTACAAATAATCTTCCACCGCCACCTTTGGATACACCACCGGTACACTCAGAAGATCCACTGGTTATTGATACTGAAGGTATAACACATGATAATACTAATCCAAAGTTTGAGATACTCTTTACAATGAATGTGGATACTGAGGAGGTAAACATTGTTGTGGACAAGGATACTTCAAAAGTTAAGATAGTCAGTGTTGATAATAGGAAGATTTCAGAGAAACTAGCACAGACTGTTGACTCTCAGGAAACTAAGATACCAACTCAAATAGAGCAACCAATAGAGACTGGAAAACCTACATAAGAAAAAGGTACTAGCATAGGGCCATCGGAGACCGAGAAACCGGCACTAGAACTTTTAGAGAAACTAACTGAGGCAGAGGTTCATGTTGAGACTGAAAAACCAACAATTATAGAGACACTGAAACAATCTAAGAAACCATTAAAGGTTGAGGTGAAAACACAGACATATCCACTAGAGAAAAATAAAAGAAAAGTGGATACATCTGATGGAAGCAAAGATGATATAGTGAAGGTGATTGGTCATACATCTATTGAGATGAAATCTACATCTAAACCGAGTACATCTATAGGTGAATTCAGACCTACCAATGTCATTGAGGTACTTTTGGATTCTATTAAGAGGATAATTGATTGAAATACATAGGCTTTTAAGGAAATTGATAAGACTTTACATATTCTAAAGATGATTGCACTAAATTGTCAGATAGATCACATTAAGGATTCTTTAGGTAAATTGGACACATTGTCCAAATTCATTTCTGATAATGTTATAACTATAGACAAGGTGAATGAGGATATCATAAAGGAGAGAGTTGAAAAGGAGAAAAAGACATTCTTTGAAAACACCATAAAGAAATGTACTGATCATGTGGATACACTTTTATCGATACTCAATTCTACAATTTTGGAGTACAAGGAGCTATATAGGGAAGCATGCAAACCTCACTGTTTGTCTGAGGACATTGATAAGGAGATCAAGAAGACACAGAAAGAAATTGATGACATTGTGGATAATATTATAGGTTCATCCAGACTTATATCATTTTTTGAGTAGGAAATGGCAGTCTTTGAGGAGAAATTAGAAAAAATTGAGAAAGAGAAGGATAGGATAAGGTGTAATGCCCAGGAACTAAAAGATAAACTTGGTTCGAGGCTAGATAATCTGATTACTCAGAGAGCTGAATTGTCTAAGGCAACAATACAAGGAGAATGATCACCGGAGCAATAGATGCACTATCTCACCGGTATGATCCAGTAGACTGAGGCAACTTTAGATGAAAGAAACAAGTTTATGTAGAGTTTGAATATGATTTTGGCAAACATCTTTTAGATTGTAACCAACCGTTTAGAAACCTTGAGGTAGCATTTTTATACTCTTTTCATGACATCCTTTGTCATTGATGTCAAAGGGGGAGTAGTGGAGATAGAAATGCATGTACAGAGGAGATCACTTGCTCAGGGGGAGCACATCTTTTTTGGATTTCAGTTTTGGATAACAGTTTTGATTTTTCTCACGAGTGTTGCCATCAATACCAAAGGGGGAGATTGTTGGCATTCTACACTCTTATGAGAATAGTTGATGTTGTCATTGATGGCAACCATCTAGAAACCAACTAGCAAGTCACCGACAATTGGTTTCTACATGCTTGACATCACAAACTTCATACACCGGCTGACACCAACACCAACAGGCACTTCACCGACATTCAGATTACATCGGCAACAAAGCATACCGGTACTCCAGCCGACATGGGATAAAGTTTTGTTTATATGAATTGTTTTGTAATGTAATTATCTTTTGTAAGCCAACATGGTATATTGTAAAAGACTCATATATGTATGAGATCTTATAGGTCATTTTGATATGAATGAGAGAGATATAGGAGTTGTTTGGTATAGGTGTGATGAGACAATTTTGTATAAGGTGATAGTTGACATCAAAGTTTTTGTTTATTGACTGAGTTTAAACCAGTACTAAACCTGGCATAAGAGATGTTGTTTTGAGCAGTACATTGTATTGGATTTGATAATCCATTTTGTAGTTAGTGTGACTCTTTTTTGAGCAGTGAGCTCTAGGTTGTTGGCCTCCCTGCATGTGCAAGCCCCTCATTGGAAGTAGTATTTATTCATTAGCCAGTGAGTAAATATTGTGGGTCACAAATCCCACCGAGGTTTTTCCCACACTGGGTTTCCTCGTTAAATATCTTGTGTTATGGTGTGTTTCTATGATGTCTCTATTAATTCTGTTTATTGCATTAATTCTCATTTACCGGTACACTGTTTTGGGATGCAAAGTTATAAATAAGTTTAAATATTCTGCTAATCGATTAGACACTGATTCACCCCTCCCTCTCAGTGTCTTTGGGACTTTCATTGAATCTAATAGAAGCGAGGGCTTCCCTATTATGTGGTACAAGAACATTCTGAACTGTTTTGAGATTATTGCAATACTAAAAAGGATTAGTGTTCGCTGTGATGGAAATTTCTTGTCCATCATATAGGAATTTCAGGCACTAACGATATGTGGATGGCACTTCTTGCATTGCATGGATCCAAGGACAACTCAAAGGTATATTATAAGATAATTCTACGTCCAAAACTTGACATAGAGTATCTCTTTGAACTGGTCCCACTTGAATAGGTAGTACCACAAGCCCTTTTGATGATCTTTCATCATTATCATATGCTTTGATTGTTATCTTTTTCTTAGGATCAATGAATTTTTCTGAGAAACCCAATGCACGGATAAGTTTTAAAGTACATATATTTAGACTAGCTCCTCCATCTATTAGCACACATTCCACTTGATGTTTATGAACTAAAACTTCAATATGGAGCGGGGTATTGTGCAGATGATGCAAAGAGACGTAATCATGATTTGAGAATGATATATTATAATGCACGATTAAATGTCCCACCATGGATTGGAATCGATCAATATCCAAGTTATTTGGAATTGTAGTGTCAACAAGAGACTTTTCCAGAATATCCTTGTGCACGGGTGATATCTTGAGAAGCTCTAATATGGATATGTGAGTTGGTGTCTTCTTCAATTGATCTGCCAAGTTGTATTGGGTATCCGAAGGTGGTGTTGTTTTAGAGGCACTCCCTTTCATTACATATCTAGATTGGGCTCGTGTAGTCACATTTACCGGGACTTGTTCTTATTTGTCCTTGATTTTTATGACATTGACCTGATTGTCGGATGTTGATATATGATTGATGACATTGTTGTACACATGATTTATGCAAGCCCCTTTGTTGTTTGAGGAGGATGATATGCCTTTGTCATAATTTGGAAGTGGATTTTTGAAGGCCTCATGATCATCGTTGGTTTTATAACCATCTACCATTTTGTCATCATTATCTAGCAAATCTTGAACCAAAATTTTCAACCTTAGGCAATCATTTGTGCGATGCCCTTTGTTTCTATGATATTCATAGTAGTATGCATCATTCCACCATGATGGTTTTACTTGAGGTTCAAAATCCCTTGTGTTTGGAAATGTAATGAGTTTATTTACCAACAGTTCTCAAAGTGCTGATTCGAGGGTTTGTTCTAAAGGTGCGAACTTTCGTCGAGATGGTGTCGGTTTTGTGTTGGTGTTGTTTCCTTGAATTTTGGTCCCTTGATTGTTGGTTCCTTTAATATTGGTTCTTTGATTGGTATTTCCTTGAGTGTTGGTTGTTGGAGTAATATCGGATAAGTTTAACATTGGTTGTTTTGTTTTAACATTGTTAGTGTCAACTACACCATCATTAACTACATTCTTGTTTCTTGTCCAAAATTTGGATTTGTCTGAGTTGTTGTTGTAGTAATTGTTGTTATAGTTTTTGTTTGATGAGCTAGCACCTTCTTTAGAGAACTTCAAAGTTCCCCTTTTGATTGAGGCTTCTTCTATCTGGATGCAATTTTTGATCAACTTTTTAAAACTAGGTAGACATTGTAGTTTAAGTTGATAGCTCATCTCATCATTAAGATTGTCTATAAATATTTCTATTTTCTCCTTTTCAAGTATGGTTTGGGGATATCTAGAGATCAATCATATCCATCTTTGCAAGAACATCATGAATGATTCATTGTTCTTTTGTTTTGTGTTTCAAAGATCTAGCATGGTAACCTCATGTTGAATGTTATAAGAATATTGGGAAACAAACTTGTTCACCAACTCTTCGAATGATCTGATGGGAGGTGTGATTTTTGAAAGCCATTCCATCGTTTATCCCCCTAGGATTCTTGGAAATAACCTCATCATGTAGGTGTCATTATGGGCAAACTCCAAGCTCATTGTGCAAAATTCCCTTGTATGATCTCGGGGATCACTTTATCCATTGTATTTATCATACTTTGGTATTTTAGAGCTAGGTGGGAATGGTGCCATGTTCAGACTTTGATCAAATGGATAAGGAAAAATATCCTCTAAGGAATATCGCGTGGTAGTTCCTTGTTGCATGTCTTCCATTTGTTGTTGAAGTGCAACTTATAGTTGTTGTGTAAGTGTAGTGAGGTGATTGTTTCCATTATTGGTATCTCGATGGTTGGTGTCACCTTGATTATTTGTGCCATCTTGTTCATTGGTATTGTCATAATCAGTGTTATAGGTGTGTGCTTTTTATTTGTTCTTGTTTATGCTCTTAGTTTGTTTTGGTTGATCTGTGTCAAAATCCTGATACCTTTGCTAGATAGCAGGAGGAAGTATATTTGTTTGTTTATTTCGATGAGTTTTTCTAAGAGTTTGTGTAGGCTAGGGTCCTGTTGTGCCTCCTCAATAACTTCATCTGTTGTTTCTTCTTCTTCTTCCATATTTAGGTAATTTTTCCAAGTGTTAACTTCTCGGTGTCTCATGCTTGATTCAAGCTCTTCATTCCACTCGACGTTTTTATGGGATCGTGTAGAAACTGGCATGACTTAAGTTGATTCAATATATGATTGGATCTTTATGAAGATATTCTAAGTTAATTTTTCCTCCTTTGTTTAGACGTTGAGAGAATGCTGACTATTTTGCAAAGGCACATGCTTGTAAAGTTTCCTCGTTAAACTCAGTTCCTTTAATGCGTACATAGATATGAAAGCAGTGTAAGAGAGTGCGATACTTTAGGAAGAGTTTATGGTTTATGTAGAGAAACTTCCTTCTCTTCAAGATTTTCTCTTGGCTAGGTTGTCTCCTTTTCAAATTAGTTTTTTGATGAAGATTCTTCCTATTTTGAGGAGTGGTCATACAAGTCATCAAAGTTGATGTTTGTTGATAGGTTGAGGTTGATAACAAATACTTGGTTTTGGATACTCAAGCCCACTTAGTTTAGATAAAGG